>NW_006947628.1:0-759 GCF_000164805.1 Carlito syrichta | reverse complement strand
TTCAATCAATATACATGCTCTCCCTCCAATGTTACTAAAGGTGTATTGCATTGCCTGCCTTGCAGTGAGGTGTAACCATGTAACTAAACATTGACCAATGACACGTGGGCAGAAATAGGGCTTCTTAAAAGAGAACTAATGAAGGAGGAGAGATTGGTTGTCTTCTTCCACTTCCCTCTAAGTCTAGTGACATGCAGAGTTCCAGGAGACTTCTTGGAACTTAAGGTGATCGTGGGACTGGAACTCACTTGCTAAGGAAAGAGGAGCAGAAAGATAGAAGTTGGGGGCCTTAATGAGATCATGAATCCACAATCCCAGCTCTGGATCATCTGCCTCTAGACTTAATATGAGAGAAATAGACTTGTCTTCTTTAAGCCACTTTTTAATTATGGTTTTCTGTTGCAGTTCACTGAACTTGATCCCAGTGGATTCAAAGATAGTTCTAACACTTACTTTCACTAAGACTAAATGGACATCTACAAGCAGATTTCTTCTCAGACCTTTTCCTCCTGATCCTAAGACATTGGCCTGAGAGGAAACATAAATTAAAGCTCACATTGGTAATGTCTGTACTTGCTTTCCACTCCTAGGAAGTTCATTGCCCGGGCTTGAGGTTCAAAGTAGGGACTATGGTACCCAGTGTCCCCAGTAAGAACCCCTGAAGCAGTGGATCTTAAAGAACTGTCTCCAGACCAGCAGCAACAGCCGTATCTGAGGACTTTTTAGAACCGCATATTATCAAGCCCTGCTTCAGACCTC
>NW_006947627.1:3593-4949 GCF_000164805.1 Carlito syrichta | reverse complement strand
CCAGGGCCGTTTCTACTAATGTGCCTGATTTGTCCACACACATAACATGATTGCACTGAAGCATTTTTCTGTTTACCTTCACCCTACATACCTTGAACGGTCTGTGAAAAGGTTTCTCCCTTCAATGGTGCAGACAAAGCCATCCCTTGCATAATAGCTGAGATTACATCCGTGCACTGGCATATAAAATCAGTAACCCCTCCCGTTTTGCGTATGGGTCTAAGCAAAGCCTGACAAGTATTATTAGCATTTCCAAAACCCAATTGTTTGATAAGAATTTCTGCTGCTTCTTTATTAGTAATTGCCCGATTAATAGCCGTAGTGAGTGTGGAAACAGTCCTCATAACTTTCCTTGGCCTTTTGTTTTACATCAGATAAAGAAGAAGTCTGATCAGTGTCTGCCAGCAATTTTTTCCACGCAGTGACAGCACAGTGATTTATCTGAAGCAAAACATTTTTGGGTAGAGAAATTTGATTAGTCATTTGGGTATACATACCAGTCCTGGAGAGCATATCATGAGAAATAATGAATGAACCAGCAGGTCGATTTAAATTCTGATCCAATTAAATTCTAACTTGATCCTCATACTCGGTTTTCCACAGCAAATTAGGACCTCCAGACAAACAGTTTTGGGTTAATTGCTGCCAATCTGCAAGAGTCATCCATTGAGAGGCAAATTGATCTAAATGAGTAATTTTATAAGTTGCAAGAGGACCATATTTTTGAGCTTACCTCCAATAACTCTATTACCAATTTATATGGCAAGTTTTCCCAGTGAACGTGATCCACTCCATCAGCACCGGGATAAAACTGTATTGGGAAACAAGCTGTGAATCTAAAATCTCATTCTTTTTCTGCTTCAACTTGTACTGCCTGTATACCGAGAGGAAAGACAGGAGCCGCTGGGGCATTACTGGCATTATTAGGCAAATTTTTGACTTTAGGACTTTAGCATTGAAAGGAGCAGCCTGTGGGAGGGAAGGCACAGTATTGGCCTTAACAGCACTGATATGAATTCTATCAGCTTCTGCCTCGGGTTCAGCTTCATCCTGTGGAGGTAATTTATCATTGTCATTATAAACAGGTGGAGCTGAGGCTGTAGCGAAGAGAAAAGTTTCTTCATCATCATCATCATTAGCAACCTTTTTGGAAGGAAATTTCTCATAATCATGCTGTAGATTTAAAGCATTTTTAATTAACATTGATACTGCACAAAATGTAGAAAATGAGCTAGATTAGAACAAGAAGCTTTAGCTCCATGTTTAGACAAAGTATTCATTAAGATACTGATCAATATTTTACGTTCCTATATTCACTCTGGCCCATGATTAGATAACGGCTCTGGCTTCACAAAA
>NW_006947627.1:0-3111 GCF_000164805.1 Carlito syrichta | reverse complement strand
AAGCATGAGGAAGGACAACCCCAATCAAATCACAGGACTTTCAGGCGAACACAAAGCCAGGTGGAAGAGGGGCGTCCCCCACCCACCAGACGTTTTCCCAAGCTTGAAGAAGGACAATACCCAAATTATCTCACTGTTCCTTATGCTTGGTTTATGTTCCTCAAAGCAATACAACAATTGTAACATCCTAAAATCCTAATAATCAATAATTTCTAAAACTTATGCATACTCAACACCTAATGACTGACTAAAATCCTAATACCTTTCTATTCTGTGCTAATTCTACATACATTATGGAAACTCTTAATTATAGCCGAAACCTCAATCTGTGAGAAACGGGAACATTGGATCCCTAGAGTCAGCCATGCCTGTCATATTCTCAGAACTTCATGCTTAGATCATCAAAGTCCCTGATAGTGGGTCAGGCCAAACAACAAAGAAAGCAGGAAGGAATGGGCCTTCAGCTCCTGAACACAACCTGGTGGTCTCAGGGTCCACAGCCCACCTGGAACCCTAAAGCTCAGGCAGGCCTCCAAGGCCTACTCACAACATAAACATATAGTAAAGCTTGAAGTCTGGAACTGTGATAAATCTGCTTTGTTTCTTTTGATAAAATTCTTTTGGTTATTCATTATTGTTTATGGTTTCATATGAATTCTTTATTGTAATTTCCAGGACTGATAAGAATGATGTTAACTTAATGGTTATTTCATTGAATCTGTATATGACTAAAAGGCTAATTTTACATTAAAAGAGGTAAGTAAACTGACGGAAACAAGCATGTCAAATTGTCATTTATGACATCAGCCTCAGAACTTTGACATCATAATGGGAGAGACCTTGACTACTGAGCAATCCTTAGGCTTCAAGCACTCGTGTACAGTGCTCTGCCAAATGCGATAGACAAGGTGGATATCATGCCCAAGAAGTGAAGAGAACCATGTGTTCACACCTATCCAAAAATATCTCCAGGGATAAATGACCATTCAAGAATCCTCTAAACGAGGTAGTCTTCTTTTTTTTTTTTTTTGAGTTGGAGTGTCACTCTGTCACCCAGACTGGAGTGCAGTGGCCACTCCTGGTCACTGCAGCCTCGCACTGCTGGGCTCCGGTGATCATTCTGCATCAGACATTCAAGTAGCCAGAACTACAGTCATGCGCTTCCCTGCCCGGGTGATTTTTTCATTTGTATAGATGGTGTCTTGCTGCCCAGGTGGGTCTCGAACCCATGGGCTCGGTCAATTCATTAACTTCAGCCTGCCAAAGGCACAGGATAACAGACTAAGCTACCGAGACTGGCCGTTTTTTTTTTTTAAAGCAGTCTATATTGAGAGGACCAAGAATCACCCAATCTGGAAGGGGACCTGAGGGGATTGGCCAAGAGATAGTCTTTTATCATTATGGTCACAGAGTCTTGTTGGAGCTTGGTTATAGCACAACCAAATAATATTTTCGCAGTTTCTTTAGTTTAGAAACTTTTTGATGTTTTTAGTATTGTGTAACAGTCATTGAGCAGTTTTTCCTACAGGATTTGAACATTGCTTTTGCTAAGATCATAATCAGTTTTCCAGAATTTTCAATTATCTAAATTTTTATACTAATGCAGATAACAAATAGTTACTAATTTGCAATTCTCCATGTTATTTTGTTTTATATATATTGGGCCCCAAATTCTCTTTTTTCTGAGTGCCTCATTTTAAATGCTTGGTGATTAAAAGTATTAGATTAATCAGATATTTTCTTGCAGAGTGCAATATTATGTCTTCGGTAGAGAAAATACTAGGAGATTTAATGGAAATATTCTTTTAAAAATAAAAATTGGGTTAACATATAAAGGGAATGTGGTTTTAAATTTCCTTCAAATATATAAGGGAAACTATTCTCTAAGGATTGCACATCTGTAACATTTAAACATAATTAACAACTATAAAATACAGAGTGCATCAGGAAAACGTACACAAATTTTCAGTGTGTAAAAAACTGTATTAAGTTATGGTACATTATTATTTTCTAAAATATTTAAGATTTATTATGCATTCTGCCTTCTGAATAGCACTTAAGTAAACTAAATTTCAAGGTTAAGTTTTCTAAGAATGATATAGATCCGGTATCTCAAAAAATTTCAATTTCGGCAGAATAAAACATTCCAAATTTATGTGAGAAACATTGTAATTGTCAATTTTGAAGGCAGAATTATGCCATGTATTCCAACGTATTAAAAAGAAAAGGAGTTATCATTGGAATATTATACAATTCTTAAAAAATCAAACGCAGCATAGTGAACATTTCTAGGCCCAACACTGAATTGTAACCATTTTTAAAGTTAAAAATAAAAAATAAAAAGTAGAATAAACTAATAAAGTCTGATGCATGTTTTTCAGCTTTTATTTATTTATTTATTTATTTTAACTTTTTTAAAAATGTGGGGTAAAATTCAGAGTTAGATATACAATCATTGATTATGCAGGGTCCCTGGCTGATGAGGTATGCCCCTCCATTCCTTAGCAGAATACCTCCACTGTCAATCTAACCCCTCCCCCAAAACAGTTTACCACTACTGCCAATCACTCTCTTGTAACACTATAAGTGATCAAGTTCAGCTCATGAGTGAGAACCTACGGAACTCCCTTCTTTGTTTCTGTGACAAACCATTGAAAATGACTTACCTCATATCCATCAAACGTTCTGCAAAATCCTTATATCTGTCGTTTTTATGGCTGCATAGTATTCCACTGTGTATATACCACATTTATTTTATACATTCCAGCTTTGATTGGCAACATGGTTGGTACCATGTTTTATTGCAATTGTGATTAAAAAGCATACTGGTGCAGGTATATTTTTGGTATATTATCGACAGGGCATTACTGAGTCACTTGGTAGGTCAAGACTTGGTTCCTTTACAAACAACCACACAGTTTTCCAAAGATGTTGCTCTACTTTTCAGTCCACATACAGTGTAGACGCATTTATGTCTTCCCAAATCCTGACCTGCATCTGTTATTGTTTGTTTTATTAATGATGGCCAGTCTTACAGGGTGTATGTGGTATTTCAAAGTGTTTTCATTTGCATTTCTTTGATGATGAGTGAGTCTGAGCAATTTTCATATG
>NW_006947626.1:0-3363 GCF_000164805.1 Carlito syrichta | reverse complement strand
CATTTTTTTAAGTTGCATGGGGTTTTTTTTTTTTTTTGGTTGTCCTAAACATAAACATTTCACTCATTCTGTTTGTAACTATGATCATAATTTTTGTAATGATTTCTGGCCTGATTGAAGGAAATTTCAGAGTTCTGCATTTAAATACTTTAAACAGCTTTGATATGTTTTCAAATTGATCTTTTAAAAATTAGATATTTATGAAGTTATTTGACATTGTCTGGAATTGTATGAAAAAACATTAGATTCACACTGTATTAATATTTACCTTGGTAATTTATTTGTGGGTGGCAGCTTTCTCTAGTTCTTGGGAATTGGTGGTTCTTGGAATACGTTACAAATTAAAGTTGAAGTCTGTATTATCCATGACAACTGTTTTATGGGGCCAGAATAAGAGGAAAGGAGAAATGAAATGATCATTTACTAATTTTTTTTCTACCACTAAAATTGTCTAATGTTAAAAAAAACTTTCATCTCCCCCCCGTGACATCTCTTAGTAAAGTAATTGAAAAAGTCCTATCTGCCTCTCCTCTCTCCCTCCTAGAGAAATGTTGAAAATTTCACACCATTTGATAAGCTTTTTTACTTCTAAGTCTAGAAAAATTCTTGTACATGTGAATAGGAAGATCTTTATAAGAGTTTGGAATAATATCAAAGTAACTACCTATGTGTCTATAAGGAGGACAATGGATATATCTGCTGTGTTCCCATGATACAATATTCTATGACAGTCAAAAAAGAATAACCTAGATCTACATGTAGAAACATAGATACTAGCACATGAACTTGCTTAAGGAACAAAGGCAGAATAATATATCTAGTATGATACCATTGATATAACCTTGATGATACCATTGTGCAACTACACATAGTAAATAATTAGTATATTTAGTATAAATGAAGAATCACAAATGTGAATGCTACATACTAAGTTCCTGCTAGTGCCTGCTTCCAGAAAGAGGGAGAAAGGTATGAAAGAGAAATATAACAATGGGGACTTCAAATTCTTTCTGTAATGTTTTATTTTCTTTAATAAATGCATTAAAATATCTAAATCAAACATGATAGCATATTAATATTTGTTAGTTCTGGGGTGGACACATGAGAATTTGTTGTATTGACCTATGTAGTTAGTGAACTTATTTTTAAAATTCACAATAAAAGTTGCCTTTTCCAAATCTTGCTCATCCAAACAATCCTCTGCTCATCACCCCCTAGGAAAGTTCATAAGTAAATTAACCTTCAGGTGAGACCTGATCCAGTAGATCAAAATGACTGTGCCAAGGACCCCATTTTTCTTTGTTATTCCCTCTGCCTCCCTTCTTGTTTAGTCATCTTCAGGACCCTTTCAAACAGCTCCAGTTATTGTCTTCATTATTGCAAACGATGGTGGCACCTGCACACCTTACCTTCTCATGCCACACTCTTCAGGGGAATAGAAAAGTTTTCTCCAATGAGGACCCTCATGAAAGATGAAACTCTCTTTCCCAGAAACCCTAGAAATAGACTTTTCCCATGGCTTGTGTGTCTATCCCTGAACTAGTCATAACAGCCAGAGGGGTGGGTGAGGAGGACCATGTGGCCAGTTCATCTGGATCCACCCATGAGGCTAGGAGGTGAGCAACTCCACCCAAACCTTGATCAGGAGGGAGCAGTTCAAAACCAGAGAACCCTTGGTGGGAGCCCTGGGCAATGGAGACTGAAGTGGCAATTACAAATATTTACTTTATTGGCCTGGGATCCCTTAGTATCCTAATTATATTATTATCACATACAATGCTAGTGTGCTTTTCTTTTTAGCTTTCTCTATGGCATTAACAAGATTTCAGTTGAAAAACCCTGTTCTTCACCTCCAGACACACAAACTGTTGGTTAGGGCAATAAGTACCATGGAGAGAGCCAAGTAAACTTTGGATCCAGCACCACAGACAGTTCCAAGGTGATTGTGAGAGAAAAATGTTTCATTCCTGATGCCAAAGTGTGCCCTCTCAGATCCCCTACCACATAGAGTCAGTAAGAAGTTTTTGAATGAAAGGTGATGCACATCATCTAAAGGGTGACTTGAATGTCTCAGAGAGCACATGGCATCATTTGAAGACAGAGACCTCAGCAGTTTCTGTACTCCGCATTATAGACTTAAGCCCTTTAAAACTGAGGAAGGCCTTCCTCTGATGACAAACAGATAGACCTGGGTCACATTCAATGCTTAGTTTCTAAATACTTCACCCACTTGAACCCCGGACAGGGTCTTGTGTTTCTGGAAAATTTGAAAAAGTAAGATATTTGCTCCAAATTGGTTAAGCATGCAGTCTCTCTCCACCCTGACTTTATCTCTGTCTTACCTTCTCACATGCTGGGTAGTACTGAACTGCCATGAACATCTGGGGGATCCAGCTTAGGGGAGGGTAAGCTAGAGGGACATTCCAATGGGGTTCAATGAGTTACACATCAGTGGTGCTCTGGCACTTCATTATATAGTTATACTACTCTCCATCCAAGAATACTCCTACTGTCCACTCAGCATTATATATAAAGGTAGAAAGAGGGTCGTGGATCACAGTGTGTCATAATGTGAAAATGTCCTACAGTGACTGGCAGTATAAGCAGTGATGGAAAAACAAAGTTGGACATATATGGAGCCAGACGCTAGTCTGTGAAAAAAATTCCCCAATCATTAGATGTGTACAATTTTAACTGGAGGATTCTGTTGCTGCTGAGTCCAAACAGTCAATAATAAAAGAACACATTTTGATTACTACATGATTAAATTATATTTCAATTATATGTATAGAAAATGATATAAAAATTGTCTAATAAAGAGATGATCAAAGAGTGTGCAGCCAAAAATGATTAGAGTAATTATACATATTATGTTATTTTTCTGGATTTTGCAATTTATGATAGTTGTCAACTTTTCTCTTTAAAAATGCTTGTTTTTATACCCAATTTTGAATTTAAAATTTTGCATTAAAAAGGATTCCCCAAATTACACACATGCCAGGACCCATAAACCTACATCTGCTTTTGATCATGTCAGATGAAGAGGCCACACAAAGACTCTCAGTAGATGCAGTGCCTTGGAACTGTCTGTAGTGCTGGACCCAAAATTGACTTGGCTCTCTCCATGGTACTTACTGCCCAAGCCAATAGTTTGTGCCTGAAGGCAAAGAGTAGGGTTTATCAACTGAAATAATAGCTAATGTCATAGGAATGGATGCTATAGCCCATGGAGGAAGTGTTTAAAGAGATGAGGACTGAGTAGAACAGCACAGATGACTCCAGATCTCGGGAACACCCAAAGGATGGGGCAACAAAAGTGTTGGCTCAAAGAAACACTGAGTCCCCTGCAAGCCATGTCTGAGT
>NW_006947625.1:0-3415 GCF_000164805.1 Carlito syrichta | reverse complement strand
CCCAGACTGGAGTGCAGTGGCAAAATCACAGCTCATCGCAGCCTCCAACTTCTGGGCTCAGGTGATTCTTTCTGCTCAGACTCCTGAGTGGCTGAGACTTCAGGAACCCGCCACTACACGTGGCTAATTTTTTTATGTTTTGTGAAGACAGGTTTTGTTATGTTGCCCAGGCTGGTTTTGAACTCCTGACCTTAAGCAATCTTCTGGTCTCAGCCTCCCAAAGTGCTGGGGTTACAGGTATGAGTCTCTCCATCTAGTCCTAAGGACCAAGACTTTTTGAAGGGGATAAAATCTGGTACACATAGTTGTTTTTCACCCATCTCTAGTTCTCATTCCTTTTCTGCATAAGGAAGATAGAACTCTTCAGGCAACTTGTGAAAGAAGAATATTCAGAAAACTAGTCTAGCCAAGGAAATATGGGGAACCTGACATATATCCCTCCTGCACTATTGAAAACATAGTGGTGGTTTTCCATGCTTTCAGTCTTCCTGCCATGACCACCAAGGAGGCCAGGGGTCCTGATGGTGCAGCTATAGATATGCAATATTTCTATCAGCCTATTTGAAGCTGAGATACCTCTCACTGCCCAGACCTACACACCATTAGTTAGATGTATCAGACACACAGTTCAAATAAGCACTTATCTTTTGTTCCTTAAGCCACAGAATTTTGGCATCATCCTTTCTAACACAGAACAGCAGGATAAATGGGCAAGGCAGGATTAAAATATCCTACGTCTTGCTGCCATGTCCCTATCTATCTATCTGATTTCTAGAGATAATTAGGGTGAGAGGAGTTCAAGCTGTGGGAACTAAAGAAGTCTATTCAAGAACTTGACCTGCAGTAAGAGGCAGTGGGACCATCTGGAAAGAGAACAGGGCTTGGATTCTAACCTTCCTAACTTAATATTGTGTGCCATTAAACAAGGTATTTTACATTTTTTACTCTCATTTTCTTTAGATTTAAAATGAAGGACGATATTATCTCTGGTTCAGAATAGAAGTAAGGATTAAATAATGAATATAAATGTTAGTGAAACATAATACCCTCTTGAGTAAATGGCATTTCTTAGAAATCTACTTCATAAGTCTGTAGGGTTTCCTGGCTGGCGGCCATTTTTATTATCTGTGTAATTCATCTGATTTTTATTATATTCTGACTTGTGACCTCATTTTCATTTAAATATTTTTAGATATACTATTTTTATTAATACTATTTTAATAAAAATAGTATTAAAATGACACATTTTTGAAGTACAATATGATGTTTTGATATATGGATGCAATGTGGAGTGATTAATTTAAGCCAAAGCTAACTATCATATTCACCAGCTCTCTTGTTTATCATATTTTTTGATGAGACATTTAAATTTGTAAACATACATGCTCATATACACAGGTAGATGGATACATTTGTTTGTACATGTCTAGATGTATGCATACAAATAACTATACTTACATGGATATACACATATATAGTTATTGGATTTTTCTATATGCTAATTCTGTATTGAAATTCACTCCAAGTTTATTATCATTTTCTACTAGGCTTTGAAGTCTTAGCTTTGTCATGTGTAAAATGGAAAGTTTGATAAAAGTATCTGATCTATAGATTGTTGTAACACTTAAATAACATATTAAATGCAATATAAACTGCAGAGTCTAAAAAATACTGTGCACACAAATAATTTTAGCTTTTATTTTTCTAACAATCCCATAAGTATGCTAATATGTACAGGCTAATTGATATAAAATCATAATACATTAAAACTCTTATCCTTTTCAATGATAAGATGTGTTCTTTAACTAAATTCAGATTTCTTTTGATATAAGTTTGAGTACCATCAGCCAGCAAACTGTTGAAAAAATTTTGGGTTCCCATTATCTTAGGATACATTTCCAGCTCACAGAAGAAACCTAGCAGGTCGAGGGATTTCTTGGAATTTAAACTGCTTGGCTTGCTGCTGGTCCCAATTCAACCCTCTAATTTGTGCTGAGTGTGGAGTGAATTGAGCAAATGAGAAACTGCCAGGGTAGCACTACAGATCAGAAGCTGTAAACTCACATTATGTATCCTCGAGGGTAAAGATCATACATTATAATCTCTGTCCCTGAGCATATAACCTTGCTCACATAGTGTGATAAATAATAAAAATATGTAAACAACTTTGCAAATGCAGTACATCATTTGTGATACATTCTTGGTATTTAGGGGTTCTTTGTCAATGTTCCTCATTTTAATTCCAAAGAATAAAAATAAAATGTAATTAAATTTGTTTAATTCTATTACACTATCTTAAGTTTATTTTTGAATGACCAGTGTTTAATATTGTCAGTAGAAAGGTGACCAGGATACCAAAATAAAGTATAAACATTAGGTCCTGTTTTCAAAAATTACAGTTGGCTTCCACTGTTTCATCCATTGTCTTCAAAATCACATTTCATTAACAAATTTCTATTTGGAGACTCTTACAAGAAAAATCTAACTACGGTGTTCTACCAAGCACAAATAAGCACAAGAGTAGCTAAAAGTAAATATAATAATATATTTAGCATATATTTTCTATGAACAGAAATGTTTTAGGTTAATTTTTGTCAAGAAATAAAAAATACTTACTTTGGAAATTAAAAACTAATGAAAAAGAAAGCTTTGGGAAAAAAATCTCTAGATTATTTGACTTACCTTAGTAGCAAGTAGTAACTCTGAAAATTGATCATGCAACAAAACAGGTACCATATAATCAGTGATTCCAAGTTACGGTCATCCAGTGTCTATATTCTCTAGGAAATGTCAGCAGAAGTAATTTTATATCAAAGTGTCAAATTCACAACAACCTCACATAAAAAGCCATAATTATTAGCCTTATTTTGACAGTTTTCACAAAAATTGATTGACTACATTGAAGTGCCCTTTTTACTCTCAGTGTAACTCTAATTGTATTTGGGACACTACAGAAAAGCAAATCTTAAATCTAACATCTGCCTTGCAATAGAAAGACTCTCTCAATGCTGTTAAGGGAACTCCTTTTTATAGTTTCAAATAGGATGAAAAAAGTTATTTGTTTACATATAATATGCAAAGTTCACAATGATGCAGCTGAATTGGTGGTAAAATTAAGTATTTCTATAATTATATTTATTTGATGAAACTTGGTAACCTGACAATATTAATTTGATGAAGAGGACCATTTTGGCAAGTGAGCTTTAAAAATTATTTGAGAGATAGATATAGATATTAAATCTCATTTGTTCTTTACTCATTGGGTTATGGCAGGGTTAGTGACCATCAAGTCATTACGTTGGACGGGTAAAGATTCAAGAGTATTTTATGGATATATCATTTTCTGGTTTTATTTAGTGTTACTTTTCTAAAAATAAACAAACTTAACCAGCATGTTCATTGCAGCACAATTCAT
>NW_006947624.1:0-772 GCF_000164805.1 Carlito syrichta | reverse complement strand
TGCAAGAACAGGAAAGAAATAGCTTTTCTAATGTGCATAAACACAAACATTTAAAGCTAGTCACACCACCAGTAAATCTAATATAGTATCAAAAGTTCTATAAAAATGAACAAAAGATGCATGTTCACTTTCATTGCTCCCATAGCAAATGGAAATCTGCATAAGAATTGTGCTGCAGCAGTTTGTTGGTTCTAGTGTAAGAGTTCAGGTCCTTTTGTATGTTTGGCCCACTCATGTCCACATTCCAGATGAACTCAGTTCCAAAGACAGAAATCAGGGAAAAGACTCCATAGAGCAAAGCACAAGGACACACTACTGCAAGTTACTATCCTTCCATGGCTAATGCAGAAATAAGTATCTTGGAAACAGAAAAGCTAGACCATCCAACAATCTCAGCAGTGAGAATGACTTCTACCATTCCTTGTAAAGGAAATATCATTGTGAAGCTGCAAAGTAAAATCATGAGCAGAAGACAATGTCCAAGGACGCTTGCTACACAATGAAACAAAACACCTGCCATGCTCATTAAGTTTAATAAACAAAACATTCCTAGACATCCAATTGTACGGATCCCACATACATAGCCAAGCTGGATTTTGCCAGCCAGTCACAATGTGGCTCCAGAGGCAAGACAAAAAAATCATTGGTCCTACCAAATTGGTTTCATCTGTGAAGTTTCCATCTGCTACTTTTAATGGATGTAACACTGTTCGTGTTTTTTGTCAGATGTGGTCAAAATTGATACCTAACTCTTCCAATAAAGGTGGCTCAT
>NW_006947623.1:0-7293 GCF_000164805.1 Carlito syrichta | reverse complement strand
ATACTATCTACTCTATTTTATGGAATAGATGAGCCAAGAAACAGCTCACAATGGAATAATTTCAAATGACTTTCTATCCAGAACATGTAGACAGGACACTACATAAGTAGCGAGTATGTAGTAATCAGAAGAATAAAGTAAATGTGAATAAGGGGGTAGCCATAACATATGCAGATAAATATTTCCATTAAAAACTGACACGATTCAGAAAGCAAATGCAGAGAGCAAAACAGTGTAAAGGGGTTTTACTATCATGCTCATTCATATTTCTCTGAATATTACCCAGCAAATGACAGATAGTAATCCTAGTAAAAATTAATATTTACTTAATATAGCTCTATAAGCTGAAAGGATCAATTTAAAGGTATTCTGTAGGTTTTTATATTCTCCAAACCTAGATTATAATCATTTTTTACATTCTGGAAAAGTCATTCCCAAATTTAAAAACAGCCATCACTGCTATAATCCAATTGAAACACAATTTGTAAAGTGGGAAAACTCAAAAGAACTGCAGAGCATTGTTTTAGATACATGTGGAATTTCTGAAGATGTGACTTTTTATTTTTATGTCTTTTTTAAAATACTAGGTCTAAAAATATTTAATTGTATATTAGTGTGTACTTTTTTAGGGAAGAAAATAATTGTAAAGATGGCAAACAACCTGTACTTGAAACCTACTTATCACACAAAGAAATTTGTTCTTCTAATGCAAGTTAGGAAACAGCCACTTTTTAAGAAAACATAATTTATTTGTAATAGTGAATCATCCATATAGTTTAAAATCAAAAGAAACAGAAGACTGCAAATTTAGTTTTCTACATCCCCCTATATAACATTTTCAATAATGTCTTATTTAGAGAAAGCATTATTTCTAAAATATATTTCTAAAATATATATATTCAAAACTGTAAAGTGTCATCTCGGTTTGGCAGGATATATACTAAAATTGGGACAATATGGAGAAGATTAGCATGGCCTCTGCCCAAGGTGAGAGGTAAATTTGTGAAGTGTTTCATATTTTAAACAAACAAAACTGTCTTCTGTGTTCAGAGAGGCAATTGAAAAGGTCCATACAGCTGAATGTTACTTTCCTGAATGGCTATGTTTCCAGTCGATACTCTATTTTAGCTTTATTTTTCTTCATAGTCCATTAATCTAAGCAATTGCTAAAACCAAAGACATTTTTTCTTTCTCTGATTAGGTTTCCACTCATTGCTGTATCTGCTTTAATTTAAAATATTCGGTTCTCTTCAACATTCTATCCCAAACGACCTCTTTTTTATTTGAAAACATTTCTGTCTCTTTCCTTCTTATATTTTTATTTCCTGCATTTTGTATTTTCCCCTATATAAGTTCTTGTTGGCCAGTGCTTAATAAAACTGTCCCATATATCCTTAACCCAGAATATTGGCCATCTTGAAAACCAGGACCCTCTACTCTCTCTCCCTGTTTTCTCATTTTGCCTTGTTTAAATAGAAAGTGCCAAAACATGTGAATATTGCTTTTTGAACATCACTTACTTTAAAATACTGAAGTTAAAATATTAGTTGATGAAGAGTATAACTGAAGAAACATTTGGGACATATTGCTAGTTTTTCATACCACTTAGTTTTTCTCTGTAACATTTGTAAAATGTCTTTACTTTCATTGTCATATGTATGTCCCTTAAAACTCAAGGTTAGAAAAGAAAGGCATTTTAGTTAATAATGGATCATTATCATCATGTAACAGAAAGGAAACAGATTTTGTCTCAGAAAGTTATGTACCCAAAGTCACACAGCTAGTGAATGTCAAAGCAAAACTGAAATTAGGTCTCTATTTCTAGTTCAAGACTTGACCTCTTGAGTCCAGACTCTTGTGACTCTTCTACTGAATTCAGAAGGGAAGAAATCTAATGAAAAACTTTAACATTTTCTTTTCTTAACTGACATGGTTAGAAAAGAGGAAACATCAATTGTAGACATAAATGATGAAGAGCTGATACTAGAGATTGTGTTTGTGCCTGAAGCCAGAGAGCACAGGTGTCCAGTAGGAAAGTCACTGGTCATACTGGTCACTGGTCCCTTGTGATGATTCAAATGTATTTACAGACAACTCCTTGGTAACTCCAAGATTCTACCAGGTGGGGGTAGGATTGAAGGGAGAGTGATGTCATCAAGAAGGCAGTTGAAGCTATGAGAAAGCCAATAGGGAGGTCAGATTCCCAACAAGATGACAGGATTGGTTGGAAAGAGTTGGTAGAAAGGTATAACAGCACCCAAGAAGCTTAGCTCTGGGGAGTTAAAATCATGCAAGACAGATGTGATTGTCCCACGTTCCTCCAGGCTCTAATGTTAGGGAGATCATTTCAATGTTTCTCATAGATAGTCATTGATATATCTAATAGTTATTTACTTTTTTAGGTAATATTTTATAATATGCACTTTTATGCATAATGTTAAATATCCCATTAATATTCTTGAAGAAGAAAGATTGGGATATCTAGGTGGAGTAAGTAACTTCACTCTGAAATCTTGTCTGTGGATCTGATGAGTGAATTTACTACAGCTTTAAGGAAGAAGTTATTAAAGAGCTCCTTTTGTGACTTGGTTGAAGAAGAGGGTAAAGTTCATTGGGTGCACTTGTAGGAAATATTTATGGTCCTAGGCTTTGAATCCCATCTTCCTTGGGCAGGCCTGAGCTTAGCCAGTTTCAACTCGATTGCTTTCTCTCCTTTCTTTGTCCCGATTTTAGGCATTGTTTCCGAGATAGGCCTTGATATTGTGTTCCTCCAATTATGGATGTTTCTTTCTGTCGACTTCCAGAGCAAGCGTCTTCTTTTAATGTGTTTTAAACGTGTGTGTGTGTGTGTGTGTGTGTGTGTGTGTGTGTGTGTTAGCAAATGCATTCTGCCCATTAGAAACAAACACTAGAGTAGTGGAAGACATAGCTGGCTACAAATCTTTTCTCTTCTGGCCTTTGGCTGCAATTCTTTTGCCCATAATTTTCCACCTCTGGCTTCCTGGGCCATGCAGACACCCTACCATCCTGCTCTGTTACACTTGAGTGGCATTCAGAATGCTTTCTCTCCCATAACAGAATGCATGTGGCAGTTACTGGAGCCTCCTCCTCCTTGCAAACAGCCACTATAAAATCTTGGACATCTAACATCCCATGCTTGGATGAAATGCTAGCCAAAATGTAGAGGACAATAGTTAGAGAAAGAAGAAAACAGTGGAGAACAAAAACATGCAAGGTGAGAGTGCAGGAAATAAGAGATTCATGTTTTTGTTTGTTTCTGTGAGAAAGTTGACACATACTTTTTTTATTAACAGAAGAGACAATATGATATTTTTAAGGTAGATAGTCCAGAAACTGCTGTTAATTCTGTACATAAAAAGAACAATCTTTTTGTGTGTGTGTTCTGTGTATTCATTCTTTTTTAAATTAAATGTTTTCATTTATTAGGAAAAGAAGATTTAAGAAAGATTGAAATGGCAGCCTCTACTGCCTCATTTTTTTCTGTTTTTTTTTTTTTCCTGATTTGCTTCTTTTTTTTTGACTTACATTTTTTTATTTTGAAATTGTGGGGTACAATTCAGGGTTAGGTATACAAATAATTCATTGTGCAGGTACTCTTGTGATGAGGTGTGCCCCCCTTCCATAGGCAGATTTTGACTACTGTCAATCCCACCTCCTCACGCCCCATCTCACGCAGTTTCCCACTACTGTCAATCCTTTTCTTACAGTATTACAATAGTTGTTCATGGTCCACTTATGAGTGAGAATATGTGATACTCAGTTCTCTGTTTCCATGAAAGATCACTCAGTATTATACATTCTAATTCCATCCAGGGTGCTGCAAAGTTCATCAGTTTGTTCTTCTATAAGGCTGCATAATATCCATTGTGTGTATGTACCACATTTTAAAAATGCATTCCTCTTTTGATGGTTGGTTCCATGTTCTTGCTATTGTGAACAAGGCTGCAATAAACATACGTGTGCAGTTATCTTTTTTTATAGAGTGATTTGAGTTCTTCCAGGTATATTCCCAGCAAGGGGATTGCGGAGTCATATGGAAGGTCGATTTTTGAACTATTAGGAATTGCCACACTGAATCCACAGAGGCTGTACTAGTTACACTCCCACCAACAGTGTAGAAGTATTCCCTTTTTGCCACATCCTCTCCAGCATCTGTTATTTTTTGAGTTATTGATGATAGCCATTCTGATTGGAGGTGGGTGGTATCTCAGTGTAGTTTTAATTTGCATCTGCTTGATGACTAGTGAGGCTGAATATTTTTTCATGCATCTGTTGGATGCTCGTATGTCTTCTTTTGAGAAGTGTCTATTCATATCTTTAGCCCACTTTGTAATGGGGCTGTTTGGTTTTTTCTTTTCAGCGAGTTTGAGTTCCTTGTAGATCTAGAGGTTAGGCCTTTGACAGACATGGAGTTGGCAAATATTTTTTCCCAGTCTGGGCTGTCCCCCTGCTTTCTTGATGGTTTCTTTGGCTTTGCAGAAGCTTGTCAGTTTGATGAGGTCCCACTTGTCTATGTTATCTATGAGCACTTTGGATTTTGCTCAGGAATTTGTTGCCAGTTCCAATTTCCATAGGAATACCTCCTACATTTTCTAAAGTTCTTATAGTTCGAGATTTTACATTTAGGTGTCTGATCCATCTAGAGTTGATTTTTGTGTATGGGGATAGGTGGGTCAATCTACTGCGTGTGGTCAGCCAGTTTTCTCATACCATTAACCTCCCCAGTGGTTGGAGGTGGAGGGTTTGTTGAATATGAGTTGGTTGAGAAATTGAGGTTTTGCTTCTGGAATCTCAATTCTATTCCATTGATCTACATGCCTGTTCTTGTACCAATACCAGACTGTTTTGACTATTGTAGCTTTATAATACAGTTTAAAATCTGGGAGTGTGATACCTCTTGCTTTGTTTTTTGTTTTTTTGTTTTGCCGAGGATTGTTTTGGCTATTCTTGTTTTTTTTATGTTTCCATATGAATTCCTGTATTGTCGTTTCTAAGTCTGAGAAGAATGTTACTGATAATTTGATGGGTATTGCATTAAATCTATAGATTGCCTTAGGTAGAATGGACATCATAGCAATGTTGATGTTTTCAATCCATGAGCATGGAAAATTTTCTTATTTGTGTCATCTTTGATTTCTTTGAGCAGTGTTCTGTAGTTTTCATTGTGAAGGTCTTTCACATCTCTGGTTAGGAAGATACCAAGGTATTTCTTTGTGTGTATGTGTGTGTGTGTGTGGCTATTTTGAAGGGAATCATTTTTTTAAATTTTGAGTTTCTGTTTGTTTATTATTGCTGTATAGAAATGCAGTTGTCTTTTGCACATTGATTTATACCCTGAGACTTTGCCAAAGTCCTTTATCAGTGAAAGGAGGTTTTTGACAGATTCTCTTGGGTTTTCAGTGTATCGAATCATGTCATCTGAAAAGAGAGATGACTTTCTCTTTTCCTATTTTGATCACCTTCTCTTTTCTGATTGCTCTAGCTAGGACTTCCAAAAGTTTATTGAACAGACGGGGTGAAAGTGGGCACCCTTGCCTTTCTCCAGTTTTTAGGGGAAATGGTTTCAATTTCTCTGTTTAGAAGTATGCTGATTGTGGGTTTCTCATAGATGACTCTTACTATTTTGAGGTATGTTTCTTCTATGCCTAGATGTTCAAGGGTTTTTATCAGGAAGGGATGATGGATTTTATCAAAAGCTTTTCCTGAATCTAATAATATAATCATGTGGTTTTTGTTTTTACATCTGTTGATGTATTTAATTACATTTATGGTCTTATGAATGTTGAACCAGCCTTGCATCTCAGGGATGAAACCTACTTGGTCATTGTGGATGATTTTTGAGATGTATTGTTGAATCCAGTTTGCTAGAATCTTGTTGAGAATTTTAGCATCTATGTTCATAAGGGATATTGGTCTGTAGTTCTCTTTCTTTGTTGAGTCTTTACCTGACTTGGGTATCAATGTGATATTAGCTTCATAAGATGATTTGGGAAGAGTTCCATCTTTCTCAATCGCCTGGAATACTTTCAGTAGGATTGGTATCAGTTCCTCCTTGTATGTTTTGTAGAATTCTGCTGGAAAGTCATCTGGTCCAGTATATTTTTTTGTAGGTAGTTTTCTTATGGCATAATCAATTTCCTGGATTGTTATTGGCCTATATAAGGTCTCGATTTCTTCTTGTCTCAATGTAGGGAGTTTGTGTGATGTTAGAAAGTCCTCCATTTCCTTTAGATTTTGTGTGATTGTATGTATTTATTCTTCTTTTTAAAATTATGTTAAATGTGTGGGGTACATTTAAGAGTCAGGGATACAAATGGTCATTGTACAGGTAAAGTTTGGGCCTCACTTTGGCCCCCACTTCTCCTGGTTTGAGATCAGGTACCCTTACTGATGAAGTGTGCCCCCCCAGGCAGTTTCCCACTACTGACAATCCCTTTCTTATGGTATTATGATTATTGTTCAGAGTCCACTTATGAGTGAAAATATGCAGTACAAGTTTTTTGTTAGCTAACCTAGTATTATAGACTCTAAGCCCATCCAAGTTACTGTGAATGTCATATTTTGTCCTTTTTTTGCTATGTAATATTCCATCATGTATATGTGCTGCAGTTTTTCATCCAGTTCACTTTTGATGGGCAGCACGGTTGGTTCCATGTTTTAGCTATTGTGAATATTGCTGTAATAAACATGTGTGTCCAGATATCTTTTCCACAGTGTGTTTTGTGTTCCTCTGGGTATATTCCCAGAATGGGGATTGCTGGGTCATATGGAAGGTTGGTTTTTAGGTCTTTTACAAATCGCCACACTGTTTCCCACAGAGGTTTTGCTAGTTTACAATCCCACCCACAGTGTAGAAGTGTTCCCTTTTCTCTACATCCTCTCCAGCATCTGTTGTTTTCTGAGTTATTGATGATGGCCATACTGACTGGAGTTAGATGGCATCTCAGTGTAGTTTTAATTTGCATTTTTTTATAATCAATATTTTTTATGATGATATTGTGGGTTACAATTAAGGATTAGGTATACAAATATGCTTCGTTCAGGCACCCTTGTTGATAAGAAGTGTCTCCCCATCCCCAGACAGATATTTACTACCGTTAATCCCATCTCCCTCCTCCCCATAGTTTCCCACTACTGTCAGACATTTTCTTATAGTATTACATTGGATGTTGAAGGTCCACTACATGAGTGAGAACATGTGATACTCATATATTTGTTTCTGTGAGAGGGACTCAGTATTATACCTTCTAGTTCCATCCAGGTTGCTATGAA
>NW_006947622.1:0-977 GCF_000164805.1 Carlito syrichta | reverse complement strand
TTTATCAATATGAAAAATATATTTGTCTCTCCCCAAAAGGAGGTTTTATGTTTAATATAAAAACAGTAGGAGCCTTTCTATAAAAGTTAGGAATAAGACAAGGATACCCTCTGTATCCACTTAAAAAACTTATTACAGTATTTAGAAAGTATTAGTTAACTAAATTTTCAGGAAAAATGATAGATATAAAAACCAGACTTGTGGAGGCAAAATTATTATTTATAGATGATTTCATTGCTTTATTTTATTTATTTACTCATTTGTTTTATTTATAGAATAACTGCTAGAGAGGAAAGATCATTCTGGGTAATAAATATATTATAAAGCTATTGTTGTTAAAATGGCATGGCCCTGGTCCACAATCAATGCAACAACAACGAATGTGAAGAATCAGACCCAAATACATACAGAAATTTCATATATTTTAAATTTGGTATTGCAAATTACCGGGGAGAAAATGGACTAGTCAACAGAAGATTTTGGGACACTTGAGTAATTATGTGGGGAAAAGAACAAGTTTGAATCCCTGCTTCACATTTCATGCTGCAGTAAATTACATTTTGAGTAAATATTTGAGTAAAAAATTATAAGGTACAGGCAGGAAATATGTGTATATTCTTAGAATGCCATTTTAAGTATGACACAAAAGCCAGTATCCATAATGGAAAATATAGATAAATGCAATCACATAATAATAATACATGTCTGTATGGCAAAATAATAATAAACAAATGAACACAGAGAGAAACAGCTACTAAATTGAGGAAAATTTTGCACTTCATACCACAAAAGGCTAATTTATTTACTACATGACGTGCTCCTACAAGGGGAAAAGACCAAATCACCCAAGAGAAAACATACAAAGGATACGATCAGGGGCTTGTAAACAAGAAAATAGAATGGAGAATATGGCAATGAATAAGACTAAATTTCCTGCCTTTGTGCTGCTACCTTGTAGTTGAGGTTAGAAAAGACTT
>NW_006947621.1:0-984 GCF_000164805.1 Carlito syrichta | reverse complement strand
AGGTTCTTGATCTGCCATTTGTTTTTCTTGAGTCCTTACTCACTTTTCTCATGGTAGTTCTTCCCCTTCCTTCACCTTCTCTTCTTATTCTTTAATTGTGATATAAATCAGGAGCCTCCAAACCTGGGGTCACAAACTGGTATGTGGCCTGTTAGGAACTGGGCCCACAGCAGAAGGTGAGTAGTGAGCCAGCAAAGCTTCATCTGTACTTACAGCCCAATGCCCATATTACTTACTTGAGCTTTGTCTCTTGCCAGAACAGCAGCAGCATTAGATTCTCATAGGAGTGCAAAACCTATTGTGAACTGTACATGTGAAGGATTTAGGTTGCACGCTCTTTATGAGAATCTAATGCCTGATGATCTGAGACAGGGGTGCTAGTGCTGGGGAGTTACTACAAATACAGATTAACATTAGCAGTAGCTGCACAGAGACCATAATAAACCAATTGCTTGCAGACTCATATCAAATCTCTATCAGTGAGTGGCAAGTGAGTTGATGTACTTCAATTGTACAGGTGCATCTGGTGGCAGGCTTTAAGTCAGAATTCGACAGTTATTTTAGCCCGCACTTGGCCTGTTATTTTATGTACCACTTCCATCTGTACCTCTTTTTTTAAAAAATGGTGAGCTGTATAATTATTTTATTATTTATTACAATGTAACAATAATTGAAATAAAGTGCACAATATCTGTTATATGCTTAAATCATCCTACAACCATTCCTTCTATCCCCCATCTGTGGAAAAATTGTTTTCCACAAAACTGGTCCCTGATGCCAAAAAGGCTGGGGACTGCTGATATAAATAACTTATAACAAAATGCACAGGTCTTGTATTCATGATGCATATTAACAATTCATCAATTTATCTATTACATGCTTATCTGTTCTTCAAAGTGACTATACTATTTTAGACACCCATCAGCATACTTGAAAGTTCCATTTGCTCCATGTCCTTGTCAACATGTAATGTTGTCAGTTTTT
>NW_006947620.1:0-3402 GCF_000164805.1 Carlito syrichta | reverse complement strand
AAGAAAGAAAAATTGTGTTATAATTGTAATACTTAATATATACCAATAACAAAAGATGAATACAAGTCATGTTTGACTTCTGCAGTTACAAGAGGTGCTCAAAGTGGTTATGATCAGTGCCCAGACACTTCTGATTATGGCAAACTAAAAGTAATACATAGATCACACCTCTTAAAATGTGTATACATTTTTTGTCACCCCTGGTATTTATCAAGAATAAACTATTATATTTCCCTTTTCTTTTCAAATAAAAAGGATAATAAAGGCATATAAATGTTCATACTTCAAGACTGGAGTGCAGTGGCATGCTCCCGGCCACTGCAGCCTCGACCTGCTGGACTCTGGTGATCCTTCCGCCTCAGCCTTCCAAGAAGCTGGAACTACAGGTGAGCGCTACAATGCCTGGCTAATTTTTTGATTTATTGTAGAGATGAGGTCTCACCAATTTGCCCAGGTGGGTCTCGAACCCACGGGCTCAGGCAATCCACTCATCTTAGCCTCCCAAAGCATGGGATTACAACTGAGTCACCGAGCCCGGCTATAATGCCATGTTTTAAGAAAAACCATAGGTGGCTTCATGGATAGTGATCTTCAGAAGCTATTACATGTTTAGTATAGATTAGTTTCATTTTTTGTTATTGTTGTTCATTTGCAACTAGTTAATACCCCATGTGCTAAGGCGCCTTCTAGACTCTGTAAAACAGAGATGAAGAAATGTCAATTGCTACCCTAGAAAGCCCATGGAAAGTAAGACACAAACAATTTTTACAAAATGGAGTTTCAAGTGAAGAGAAATTTAGTTTGCAGAATGGCAAATTAAAAATGGCACAGGTTTTAAATGTTTTACAAATTTCTTTGCAGCCATATTAATCTTTTTAAACTCCCATCAACAGAGTTTTTGTATCTATCTTTTCCAGAATTGTCTATCAGTCTCTCAGAAAGCCCAAGCACAATTCTTACTTGCTTTTCATTTTTCATACCAGAAAAAGCGATTTGTTCATCTAAAACATTCTCTGTATAATAACAGTTAAATGGAAGACTTGGAGCCCAAATAATTCTTTGTCAATATCCAAGTTATTTGGGTTAATAAATATTGGGCTCTCAATTGTCTTAATTGTGTGTACCTGATTTTAAATGCTTGGTGATAAAATGTATCCGATTAATCTAAGACATTGTTGCAGAGTACACAATCATGTCTTAAATAGAGCAAATTCTAGGGGATTCAACGGAAATACACTTTAACAAATGTAAATTGGTTTAAAATATAACGGAAATGTGATTTCATATTTCCTTCAAATATATGTGGGAAACTGTTCTGTAAGGATTGCGTATCTGTAATTTTAAATCAAAATAAACTAGCAGAAAATACACAGTGTACCCAGCAAATGTACACACGTTTCTAGAAATGAAAAAGATGTATTAAATGATGATACTGGGTTTTTTTTTCTAAGATTATGAGGATTTATTCTGAATTCTGTCATCTGAATAGCACATAGGAACACTGATCCTGAACGTTTAGTTATCTAAGGATGATAAACATCTGGGATCTCAACAAGTTTCAATTTATGCAGAATAAAAGAGTCAGCATTTATGTGAGAAACATACTGGTTGTCAAAGTTGAAAACAAATATACCATGTAATCTAACGTATTAATAGGAAAATAAGTTATAACTGGAGTAGTATATCCTTCTTAAAAAATCAATCCCTGCAAAATGAACATTTCGATACCCAACCCTGAATTGTTACCATCTTTAAAGTAAAAAAATTCAAAAGTACAATGAAACAAATAAAGAGAGTTGTACGTTTGACAGCTTTTATTTATTTATTTATATTAATTTTAAAAAAATATGGGGTTCAATTCAGAGTTAGATATACAGACATTGATTATGCAGAGTCCTGGTTGATGAGGTATATCCCTCCCTCCCTCCCTTAACAATGTCCCTCCACTGGCAATCTCATCCCTCCCTCTAAACAGTTTTCCACTGCTTCCAATCCCTTTCTTGTAGCACTTTAATTGATCAAGTTCAGCTCATGAGGGAGAACATATGGAAGTCTGTTCTTTGTTTCCATGATAAATGACTGAGAATGACCTACCGCATATCCATCAAACGTTCTGAAAAGTCCTTATATCTGTCCTTTTTCATGGCTGCATAATATCCCATTGTGTTTATATACCATATATATTTTATCAATTCCAGCTTTGATGGGCAACATGGTTGGTACTGTCTTGTTTGCAATTGTGATTAGAGCTGCAGCAAACATACTTCTGCAGGTATCTGTTTGGAAACATGATTTGAGTTCCTTCAGCAATATTCTCTATCAGGTAAGTACAGAGTCACATGATGGGTCAATTTCTTGTCCCTGATGAAACCGCCACACTGTTTTCCAAAGATGTTGCTGTAGTTTTCAGTCCCCCTACAGTGCGGAAGCATTTTTTTTTTCCCAAATATTTACCAGCATCTGTTATTGTTTGTTTTATTAATGATGGCCATTCTCACTGGGGTTATGTGGTATTTCAAGGTGGTTTTCATTTACATGTTCTTTGATGATGAGTGAGTCTGAGCCCATTTTTAGGTGTCTGTCGGCTGACTGTATCTCTTCTTATGAGAATTGTCCAATCATGTATTTTGCCCATTTTTAAAAGGGACTGTTTGTCTTTTTTTTCTGAGTGTTTGAGTTTCTTGTAGATCATAGATGTTATGCCTTTGTCAGATACAGTTAGAGAATAGTTTGTCCCATTCTGTGGACTGCCTCCCCCACTCTTTTGATGGCTTCTTTATTTTGCAGAAGTTTATGAGTTTGATGAGATCCCACTTGTCTAACATTCTTCTTAAGCTATGGGCATATAGGAAGTTGAAGAGGAATTATTTCCAGGTTCCAGTTTCCCTAATGGTGTCTCCTGTGATTTCTCAGGTAATTATAATTTGGTATTTTACGTTTAGGTCTTTGAACCATTTAGTGCTAACGTGTATGATGATAGTTAGGGGTCCTGTTTTAATCTAGTTCATGTGGTCAGACTTTTCCCAGCACCATTTACTGAATATATTCTTCATTCCCCAGTGGGTCTTGAAGGTTGTTTCAAAGATGAGTTGGTTGAGAATTAGAGGATTTCATTCTCTGTCCTGATCCATTAGCTAATGGACCTATCCACATGGTGGATTTTCATTCTCAAGAAATGAAGAAAACAAGGTGTTCACACCAAGCTACAAACTTCTCCAAGGGTAAGTGACCATTCAAGGATCCACTGGACAACGTAGTCTTTATTTTATTTTAAAAAAAGCAGAAGTTATTGAGAAGACAAAAAAGCTCCCACAGTGGGAGGGCCCTGAGGGGGTTGCTCACGAGGTAGTCTTTTTTTCCATTGGTCACAGAGACTTGTTGGAGCTTGGGTGTAGCACAACC
>NW_006947619.1:0-346 GCF_000164805.1 Carlito syrichta | reverse complement strand
ACTTTTTATGTTTCAGAATTGTCAGCCTCCATAACCCAATTCTTTACAATAAACTACACACAAACACACACACACACACACACACACCATTGATTCTGATTCTCTGGAGAAGTGTAACTAATTCAGGAAGTTTATTCATATAATTTTTTTTTTTTTTTGAGTTGGAGTCTCACTCCGTCACCCAGACTGGAGTGCAGTGGCCGCTCCCGGCCACTGCAGCCTCGACCTGCTGGGCTCTGGCGATCCTCCCACCTCAGCCTTCCGAGTAGCCAGAATTACAGGCATGTGCTACCATGCCCAGTTGATTTTATGATTTATTGTAGAGATGAGGTCTGCCCAGGCGGGG
>NW_006947618.1:0-311 GCF_000164805.1 Carlito syrichta | reverse complement strand
TTGCACCTTCCATATTCTTGCTCTCTTGAGCTTTGCATGCTCACCTCCTTATCATTTAGGAGGTCAGCCTTAATGTCACTTCCTTGACAGTCCTGTCCTGAGTACCCTCTTCTCTATCCCCCACATAGGCTACATTCTACTCCATTGCCCTGTTTATACATAACACTACCTGAAACTGTCTTGATTTGTGTATTTGCCTATGCATTTTCTGTCTTTCTAGCTAGAATGTATGTCCTATAAGAAAGAAGAAGGGGGGGGACACTTGTCCCTAAGTCATGGTTTTAGTTTCAGGCATCTAAAACATAAAATTT
>NW_006947617.1:0-440 GCF_000164805.1 Carlito syrichta | reverse complement strand
GCACATTATGGTTATGTAAAAAAATCCAATGTTTTAATACGATGGATTTAATGATGTGATGCATGATGTTTATTAATCACAAAGAGTAAACTTTGACATATATTTAGTCTAATGGTGAGTTACTCATGGTACCTATAATACTCATGGTACTATATAATACACACACACACAATACTGCACAAATATGTCATGTACTTTCCTGTTTTAAAGAACAGTTTAAATTTTTTACTAAAAAAGGATAAAAATAAAATAAATAGAAAATAAAATAAATAAGTGTAATTAAGAAATACAATTAAAGTAAGTGCCCATGAAATCTGCCCTTCATTGAGAATGCAGGGAAGTTTTCACACATAGATACTGATGTCTTAGTCGTCTTGTGCAAATGCCATTAGAGAGTAAAATTTGCAACATTGTACCTTTCCTTTTCTGTGCTTCATGCT
>NW_006947616.1:0-510 GCF_000164805.1 Carlito syrichta | reverse complement strand
TCATCTTTGTGGTTTTAGGCAAAAAGTAGACAAAATGAAGCTCTAATCAACAGACTGCTCTTCAAAGAAAAGGTCTTGCTGCTCATCAAGAAGGCTTGATAAACATACATTTTTTAAAGTTGTCTCAAAATATAAGAAGTGTCTGTGTGCCATTGTTTATGAATGTCCATTTTAAATGACTTTTATCCAATATCCATTAGTCTTGAAGGGCTTGTCTTCCTCAGGCTCAATTCTCCCTGAAGCCCCAAATGGAGTTCAGTCATTCTTTACAGAGGGGTTTAAATAAGTGTGTAAAGTCACTCCAAATTAGGGAGCAAGCCTGTGGAGGGTAGACCATGTGGGTGCTCCCTCAGTTTTCTCAAATGTGAAAGGGAGGTGCTAATGGTACCTACTTCATAGGGTTTTTTGTGAGGATTAAGATGACACATATGGCATACTTAGAACATTTTGTCTGTCCCCAGTGTCTGGAATAGAAAAAGGATTTGCTATTTCTATAATTATTTCATGAAT
>NW_006947615.1:0-748 GCF_000164805.1 Carlito syrichta | reverse complement strand
CAAACAATCAGAAAAATCAGACAAACATTCCCTTTAAAAAGTGCGCAAAATACGTGATTGGACACATTCATAAAAAGAGATATGGGCAGCTAGCAGACACATGAAAATTGCTCAGCCACAATCATCATAAAAGAACTGCAAATGAAACCATTTTGAAACACCACATACCCCCTGTAAGACTGGCCGTCATTAATAAAACAAAAATTAACAGATGTAGGTCCGGATTGGGAAGAAATAAATTCTTCTACACTGCATGTGGACTGAAAAGTAGAGCAACATATTTGGAAAACCATGAGGTGGCTTGTAAGGAAAAATATATTTACCTACCATGTGACTCAGTAATTCCCCTGTAGAGAATATACCTGGAGGAACAAAAATCATTTTACCAAAAAGATATCTGCCCCACTATGTTTTTTGCAGCTCTATTCACAATTGCCAAAAAGATGATGCCAACCATGTTGCCCATCAAATTTGGAATGGATAAAATAAATGTGGTATATTTATGCAACCATAAAAATGACAGATATAAGGATTTTGCAGAACGTTTGATGGATATGAGGTAGGTCATTTCAGGGATTTATCACAGACGCAAAGAACAGAGTCCCACATGGTCTCACTCATGAGTCGAATTTGATCACTTATAGTGCTGTAAGAAAGTGATTGACAGTAGTGGATAACTCTTTAGTGGGAGGGGTGAGATTGGCAGGGCAGGAATACTGCTAAGGAAGGGAGGGGCATATCTCATCAG
>NW_006947614.1:0-1027 GCF_000164805.1 Carlito syrichta | reverse complement strand
TGGGCCCTCCTTGGGAAAGTCATTCTGGCAAGGATTGGCCATCCTCCTCTCACCAGCTGCTACTTTCCATCCCAATCTTCATAAACCATCAGCAGCATTTGATTCAGATGTCCATTTACTCTTTCTTGGAACCCTTTGTTGGCACCTCTGTCACTACACTACCTAGCTTTCCTTCATACCTACATGTCCTGGGTTTCTGTTGTCAACTAGCATCATTGTCATTCCCTTGTTGGTCTCCTCGATATGACAGAGAAGCCCCAACCTGTTATCTGGGGATCCATTTCCCATAAGGCCAGAGTTTAGAGCAGGCCAGTGAGAAGATCTCGTGTGAGATCGGGGTGCCAATGGAGGGCTGGAGAGGAGAGGCCATGGTCCTCCAGAGGTCTCACCAGTATATGGGGAAGGGACAGGTTGTGAGGAGAAACTGAGTCCCTGTGGAAAATTCACTCTCTTCTGTGTTGACACCAGTAGAGAGCCACAGACTGCGTCATGGAGACCGGTCACTTTGCTGCCACAGACTGAGATTGTTATGACATTCTTAGAGTCCTTTGAAATTTACATTTGATTCCAGGTGAGCTCTTACAAACCACCCACTTTGGTGCTGAGAGTGGAGGGTATCAGAAATGCTTTTTTTTTGCCTTTCCTGTATTCTGCAAGCCTTTGGTTCATGCTATTAAAAAAGCCCTCATATTTGGAATATCAAGAATGGTTTCTCTTTTCCTGGCTGACCCACAACTGCTAAAGTCAATGCTGTTGAAACCTGATTTTTCTACAAGAGAACTCTGTGTCCCCTCCCCACCCCTCTGTTCACCCACCTGTCCTCTGCATCTCTCTTAATGGCACCATCTTCTACCCTGAGGCTCAAACCAGGAACTGGATGATTATATCCTTTTCTTCAACACACTCGATCCAAGGACAACTCCTGTGACTGTAACCCAACAGACCTCAAACCCCACCATTTCTCCAGCTCCAGCTTGAATCCAAGAGACCATCGTCTCTCCTGGATGATGGTAGCAGCATCCTGGGT
>NW_006947613.1:0-747 GCF_000164805.1 Carlito syrichta | reverse complement strand
TCAGTGTGATTTTGATTTGCATCTCCCTGATGATTAGTGAGGATAAACATTTCTTCATGTATCTGTTGGCTGCTAGATGTCTTCCTTTGTGAAGTGTCTGTCCATATCTTTTGCCCATTTTATAATGGGGTTGTTTGGTTTTTTCTTTTCAGCATGTTTGAGTTCCTTGTAGATTCAAGATGTTAAACCCTTGTCAGACCTGGAGTTGGCAAATACTTTTTCCCTGTGTATAGGCTGTCTCCCTGCTCTCTTGATGGTTTCTTTGGCTTTGCAGAAGTTTGTCAGTTTAATGAGGTCCCTCTTGTCTACCTTATCTCTTATAGCCTGTGGGATTCAGGAATTGGATGCCAGTTCCAGTTTCCATGAGGGTATGTCCTTCATTTTCTAAAGTTCTTATGGTTTGAGGTTTTACATTTAGGTCTCTGATCCATTTGGAGTTAATTTTTGTGCATGGGGATAGATAGGGGTCCTGTTTCATTCTTCTGCATGTGGTCATCCAGTTTTCCCAGCACCATTTACTGAATAGGTTCTCCTCTCCCCAGTGGTAGGTGGTGGAGGCTTTGTCGAAGATGAATTGGTTGAGAAATTGAGATTTCTCTTCTGGAATCTTAATTCTATTCCATTGATCTATATGCCTGTTCCTATCCAGTACCAAGCTGTTTTGATGATTGTAGCTTTATAGTAAAATTTGAAGTCTGATAATGTGATACTGCCTGCTTTTTTTTTTTTTTGCTGAGGATTGTTCTG
>NW_006947612.1:3004-5324 GCF_000164805.1 Carlito syrichta | reverse complement strand
CTAGTAGACAGGTTTCCTGCTGCGAGGACCAAGGTGGGGCACACACAGCCAGGAGGAAAAGAATAAAGAACTCAGGGAAGCGGAAAGGGAGACAGGCAGCGACTGGAAAGACACACATGAACTGTTCTTTGGGACACGGGATCCAGCTTGGAGCAGGGCAAGTGAGCTACATTCCGGTTGCTCATCAGCGGTCCTCCATCTGCAGCGGCCTCTGTCCAGGAGGTTGGCTTCTCAGAGTCAGATCACCGCCCTGCCATCCTCCACAGGCCCCCGGGTCTTTTGCTTTGCCTGACCAGAAGATCCCTCGTGTCTGGTTGATGTTGTTCCTTGCTGATGTTTCTCTCCTGATTATTAGCAGCCTCTATTACCGGTGCTTAGATTTATTATTTCTTAGTTTGGAAATCCAACAAGCTTTTAATTACAGAAACCACAGGAGGAGATATTAAGTTATATTAATGCATCTGAAAACCCAGCACAGCTAAAGGGAAGATTATTTCATAGATAACAGCACTGTTGACAATTACAGTAACAGTTTCCAGTACATAACTAAATAGCAAATCCCTGAGAGGATCAGTTGTTGGTGGTTAATATTTGCAGTAAGATGCTGCACTTGTTAATGCCACTATTTCTTATCTTTGTGGAAAGCAGACAGCAAGAGTTGGGATTTCCACTTTATATCTTAATTCTGGTTCATTTTTAAGACTCCCAGATCCTGCAACAATGAATTTAGTAAAAGCTTATCCTAGAAATCATTCCTCCATCCTCAACTCCCAGAAAAGGGGTTTCTCAGATGCTTTTCTTTCCAAGGCATGTCACAAAAATGATCATATCTCAGGTTAGAAGACAGGCACTGAAATAGATTGTTTGCAAAAATATCCACAATTGCTCCTCTCTGTATGCACTTCTTGAATCTGGTCTTTGACTTATTTTGTCAATAAAATGCTATGGAAGACCCAAAAAATGCTGAACCTGGACCTTAAGAAACCTCACAGGCTTCAGCTCTCTTGAAACCCTGTCTGCTACTGAGCACATAGCCCAGAACTGCTTAGTGGTGCTTGCAAGAAGATATGAAACAGGGTCAACCCATCCTAGCCAAAGCACCAGGACATTTGAGAGTTCAGCCATGATTGGCAAGGCCATCCACAGGACACAGAATAAACCAGAAGAACCACCTGGCTGATCCCAGCCCAAATGGTCAATCTTCAGAAACATTAGCTAAGTAAACATGATGGTTATTTTGAGACCCTAAACTTTAAGGTGATTTGTGATATAGCAAATAGATGTCAGCATTTTGGCTAAATTGTATCCTACAAAATTTATACTTCCTGATGGAATGAGAAATCATAGTACAAAAAAAGGAAGGACATTTGAGGGACAGACCAGATGAGATTAAGGAAGTTGAGCCTGGTCATGTTGCCAGCCAGAGGTCTCCTGATTGTCCTGCAGAATCATCTAACCCTGGTCATAAGAAAATCTGTTCAATCACTAGCACCTTCTGGTTAAGCAGAGAGAAGATTTTTTAAAATTTCTAATTTTAAAGATGTGGAGTACAATTCAGGGCTAGGTATATAAGTGTTCATTATGCAGGTACCCTTGCTGATGAGGTGTGCCCCTTTCCCTTGGCAGTTTCCCACTACTGCCAATCCCACTCCCCCCCCCCAGCAGTTTCCCACTACTGTCAATTCTTTTCTTATAGTATTACAATAATTGTTCAGGATTCGTTTATGGGTGAGAACATGTAATACACAGTTCTTAGTTTCTGTGATAGATCACTCAGTATTGTAGACTCTAAGTCCATCCCAGTTGCAGTGCAGTTCATAATTTTGTCCTTCTTTGTGGCTGTGTAGTATTCCATCATGTACATGTTCCACTTTTTTTTTTAATCCAATCTTCTTTCAATGGACAGCATAGTTGGTTCCATGTTTTTGCTATAGTGAACAATGCTGCAATAAACATGCATGTGCAGATATCTTTTTTACAGAGTGATTTGTGTTCCTCTGGACATATTCCCAGTAGGGGGATTGTGGGGTCATATGGGAGGTCAATTTTTAGATCTTTTAGGAATTGCCAAACTGTTGTTCACAGAGGTTGTACTAGTTTACACTCCCACCAACAGTGTAGAAGTGTTCCCTTTTTGCCACATCCTCTCAGAGAGAAGAAATTTTAATTATAATTTAATTATAATTCTATTTGTTACTAGGTCTACCCAAGTCCTCATTTATTTCACACCTAGTTTATTGTAACAGCTGCTTTTTCTTACTCCTGGATTTATTTCTACTTTGATTTATATTACTGTTTACAATCAAACAAATTTTGGTTT
>NW_006947612.1:0-1487 GCF_000164805.1 Carlito syrichta | reverse complement strand
CTTTGGAACTGAGTTCATCTGGAATGTGGACATTAGTGGGCCAAACATACAAAAGGACCTGAACTCTTACACTAGAACCAACAAACTGCTGCAGCACAATTCTCATGCAGATTTCCATTTGCTATGGGAGCAATGAAAGTGAACATGCATCTTTTGTTCATTTTTATAGAACTTTTGATACTATATTAGATTTACTGGCAGTGTGACTAGCTTTAAATGTTTGTGTTTATGCACATTAAAAAAGCTATTTCTTTCCTGTTCTTGCAACCTTTGAAAAACAAGTTTTTTCTTTGCAAATTATATTTTAATGTTTTTGATAGACATGTTAACTGTGAGAAACCAAGCACAAAGCTGATGGTCTCTTGAAAACAACCCATTCACAGAGAAGACAAAAGATTTATTTCAGTAATATTTTTTCAAGGAATTAAGAAAGGTAAAATTGTATTCTCAAGTCAGGTACACTCAAAGCAAAAAAGGGATCCAACTGTAGAATTTTATGTTTGCACTGCAAAAATTTGACACTCCTGAAAATTACCACATGAAATTTTGCTTAAGTTTAAAGATAAAAGAAGTTTACTATCTACCTTATTGCAGACATGAAATGTAAACACTTGCTTAGATACTTATGGTTGGGTTGCTATGTTTCCAAGAGAAAAAAAAAATCACTCACTATTTTTAGAAAAAGATTTAAAATCTTAAAATTTTAGTATGGCAGTTGTCACTATAAAGTATATCTGAATGCTTATTAATTAACATTTTCCCAATTAAATTTTTTAAAAGTAACAATACAGAGTGCTAGCAAAGATATAGAGCAATTGGAACTCTTGTGTATTTCAGGAGGATGTGCAAAATGTTACAACCACTTTGCAAAATGGTTTGACAGCTTCTTAAAGGACATAGTGAGAATTATTACATAAAGTCTAGTTCATTTACTCCTTGAAACTGTATATAGACTTTTAAAATAGTTCATTACAAAAGCTAAATTAAAAAATAAAATATGCTGAACATTAAGTATAAATGATAACGTTTTCTTTGATAATACTCAGATAAAATACAGCTTAAGTTGGCTAAAGACAAGAAAAACTAAACCTTTCTGTTTAATAATAATATTATTATTGGTTAAACCTGAATGTACAAATTCTACCAACCTGGACTTATCCCAGTTGATCCTGGATGTAAGAGAAGACCCTCCTCCATGTCTGCTGCCAGTGCTTCCTCACCTGGTCATTTCTGTGGCCTGAGTCTCAGATCTCTAGCTATGGGGCAGGCTTGGATGAGGACTGGGCTTTGGTGAGAGATGCCCCATGCTTCCTAAAGCCACTGGGGCCTGCCCCTAACTGCTGAGATAAAAGAGGATGGCAAATGACCAAACAGTTCCCAGTCTCCCTATTACCAGGTGACTTCTAGGTCTGGAATCCCTGGGGAGGCAGAATAAGTCATGGGCCCTCCTTGGGAAAGCCATTCTGGCAAGGATTGGCCATCCTCCT
>NW_006947611.1:0-638 GCF_000164805.1 Carlito syrichta | reverse complement strand
GGTGCCGGGCTGGGGAGAGAGCTGGAGGGACAAGGGACCCAAAACTTCCCCGCACGCTGCAATACCTGGCCTTAGGAAATGAGGTAAAGTTTGTTGCTAGGTGGGCAGGGCAATGGAAGTCTCTGCCTGGAGAATGGCAAGGCAGTTTAAGCAGATATGTTTTTCTCCGCTTGTCTGGGTCCTCTGGCTTGGGGTCTCATGCTGTGTGCCTCAGCCAGGGTGGACCCGGAGTTTCAGAGCTCCAAAGTTCCAAAAGGCAGGCTGTAAATGACGAGAGTGGCACTGGGACCCTACAGAGTATTCAGTCAGTAATGGAACCGGTGTCTCTGAGGGGCAGGCGCTCAGAGCCTCCCTGTGTGACCTGCGGTGCCGGGTGCCAGGGGTGCCGGGCCGGGGAGAGAGCTGGAGGGAGCAGGAACCCAAAACTTCCCCGCACGCTGCAATACCTGGCCTTAGGAAATGAGGTAAAGTTTGTTGCTAGGTGGGCAGGGCAATGGAAGTCTCTGCCTGGAGAATGGCAAGGCAGTTTAAGCAGATCTGTTTTTCTCCGCTTGTCTGGGTCCTCTGGTTTGGGGTCTCACGCTGAGTGCCTCAGCCAGGGTGGACCCGGAGTTCCAGAGCTCCAAAGTTCCAAAGGG
>NW_006947610.1:0-770 GCF_000164805.1 Carlito syrichta | reverse complement strand
CTTCCAGTTTCGGAAATTCTCAGTCCTCCCAATAAACACTGCTTAAAAAAAAAAGACTATATCGTTTAGAAGATTCTTGGATGGTCACTTATCCCTGGAGAAATTTTTAGATACACAAGTGCTTGAAGTCTAACGATTGCTCAGTAGTCAAAGACCCTCCCATTAGGATGTCAAAGTTCTGAGATTGATGTCATCAATGACAATTTGACATGCTTGTATCCCTGACTTTGCTTACCTCTTTTAATGTAAAAATCAGCCTTATTGCCAACTGACAGATTCAATGAGATGACCATTAGGTTAAAATCATTCTTCTCAGACCTGGAGATTACAATAAATTTATATGAAACCATAAACAATCATGAATAGCTAAAAGAATCTTATCAAAAGAAACAAAGCAAGAGCTATCCCAGTTCCAGACTTCAAACTTCACTATATGTTAACAGTAATCAACACAGCCTGGTATTGGTACAAGAATAGGTACATAGGACAATGGATCAGGACAGAGAATGAAATCCTCATAATCTCAACCAACACATGTTTGAAAAACCCTCGAAGATCCACTGGTTAATGGAGATCATATTCAGTAAATGGTGCTGGGGAAAGGTTGACACTATGCACAAGATGAAAACAGGACCACTATCTATCACCATACACATTAACTCTAAATGGATCAAAGACCTAAACGTAAAACACCAACTTATAACAATCTTAGAAAACGCAGGAGTCACCAGTATGGAAACTGGAAACGGAAACAAATTCCTCTTCAGAGT
>NW_006947609.1:0-376 GCF_000164805.1 Carlito syrichta | reverse complement strand
GCAGGTCAAGGCTGCAGTGGCCAGGAGCGTGTCACTGCACTCCAGTCTGGGCGACAGAGTAAGACTTCAACTCAAGAAAAGAAAATCCACCTCATAGCACATCTTCCAAGAAGAGGAAGCAATTTAATGCATGAAAGAGCAAAGCAGATGTTTTGGCAATCAACAAGTGATGCTTGCAGTGTGGTTTTCCATCCTATGAACACTTCTCCATGTTTCTTCTGGGTATCCAATATCCTGTAGCCTTCCCTCGCTGGATACATAGGAGAACTCCACCACCACCCCTCAGCAGGGTAGCATTGGGAGAGAAGAACAAAGGCAAATGCCCTGATTCTCTTGAGGAGCCCTCTCTTTAGAATTAACAGAGGGAATTAAATTG
>NW_006947608.1:0-650 GCF_000164805.1 Carlito syrichta | reverse complement strand
CCCTTCCTCCATTATTTCCTCTTTTATATGCCCCCCATTTTAAAATCAAGGGGCCAAGACTACATACTGCTGAATAGACAGACTGTAAAGCACAGGGAAAAGTGAACAAAGCCAGAAGACCCACATAAGGAAGAACAGGACATTGCAGAAGAGAAATAAAAGCAACCCCACCTTCCCTCAAAAACAGAATTGAAGAAGGGAAGGGAAAGGGGGAGAGGGAGAAAAATCTATAGAAATGAAGAAAAACCAAAAGAAGAGTATGGGTCTCTCCCAGACGCCTGGGAGAGCAGACACTGAGAAAACTGACTTTGGAATGCAAACAATGAAAAGCCCCCAGAATGAAGGGTCTCAAACTGCAAATGTAGATATCAAAACAATAATGGAGAGATTAAAACGAACTGAGGAGACACAAGAAGAAACTAGGAAGGAGCTGATATCTGAGAAAACAGTAATAAAGAATATGGTGAATGAAAGAAATAACAAACTGATAAGCATGGAAAGCAGAATTACCCAAGCAGAAGAAAGAATCTCAGAGCTTGAGGACCAAAATATAGAAATAACCCAAACTCTTAAAAACACAGAAAATAAGCTCAAAAAGACAGAAAAAATCCTTCAAGAGATGAGTGACTACCTCAAGAGGCCTAACCGAA
>NW_006947607.1:0-752 GCF_000164805.1 Carlito syrichta | reverse complement strand
CAACTCAGAATTTCTTTCTCCCAGAGTGTTTTGTAGCCTCCTTTCTTCCCCACCCTCATTCCTACCTTGGATTGTGCCCCTCTGCTGTGTTCCCATAACACACTGTACAAACGCTTCCCCCCAAGTGTCTCTGCCACACAGGAGTGCAGCTCTAAGCTCTGTATACCCCTTGCACACCTCTAGTGCCTCTTGGACAGGGATCATGTTTGCTCGTGCTCCATTATAAGGCCAGAAAAAAAATACATCATAACTGAACAAAGCATAGATGTTATAAAATACTTGTTGAACAAATAAAAGAGTTATCTGGACTGTAATAGAAATTACCCTACTCAATAATAAGGCTTGCCATAATCATTCATAGAATAGAATCTAGGGGAAAGGGAGAATGTGATGAATAATGTATATTTACATTGAGGCTGCTCTAATCTTTCAGATAAATACTATGTAGAAATAGATGAATTTTTCTTCTTTCCCAATATGATTTGCCCATTTGCGCTACCTGAGGATATGTATCACTAAGTTTTCTTGTAACGCATAATTCAAGTATCCCTCATTAGTTGTGTATGTGAAATTAATTTTTTAGAATATGCAGCTGCCAGTCTTTGTCACCTAAGTCTATTGAATGTAAATATCTCACCCTGAGCTTAACATTTTTCCATCTGCTTTGACAATGCTTTGCAAGCTCTGTGACTTATATGACAGGGTTTTCAGGGAATATGAACAGCATGAATCCTGAAGTCATTCTTACTGCC
>NW_006947606.1:0-805 GCF_000164805.1 Carlito syrichta | reverse complement strand
CTGAGGCTTTCCAGGGAAGCTAGTCAAGCTGAGTATTTTTAAAATCGTGGGTGGAATCTATTTTGGTGTAGAAGAAGGAAGAGTTTCTAAGAAGGGAAGAAATACATTCAAAAACACAGAGGTAAGAGACAAGATAATGGCCCATTTCTAAGGCTTGAGTAGTTTCATGTAGGTTGACTATGGGCTGTGTTTGTGGTAATGGTGGAAATTAATGCTTAGAGGCAGGTAGATAGAGCAGAAAAGGTCTTGAATAGCATGATATGGTTAAAACTTTTGAATGAAGACTGTGTGGTATCATGGAAGAGCATTCAGTGTGACTAGTCTGTGGAAGAAAATGTATGCATTTGTAATGGGCAAGAAGAGGAATAAACTGTTAAACAAATATTATAGCCATAGAATCTGTAGATATGTTGAACTTTATTGCTGTGGCAACTGAAAAGCAGAGAAGTCTAAAATTCATCTTTTTATAAGACTCACTTTTTCATTCTCCTGTTTTTTAAATTCAATTTTATTTTTATTTTATTTTATTGAGACAATCTTGTTCTGTCATCCAGGCTAGAGTACATAGCTTTTTGTAACCTCAAATTATGAGCTCAAGCTATCTTCCTGGTTTAGCCCCCCAAAAAGCTTGGACCATAGGCACATGCCACTATACCTAATTTTAAAAATATTTTGCTGTGTTGCCTAGGCTGGTCTGAAACTCCTAACTTCAAGCAGTCCTCCCGCCTCAGTCTTTTCAAGTATTGGGTTTACTGGCATGAGCCACCATGTTTGGCCTACTTTTTCATTCAATAAATATTAATTT
>NW_006947605.1:0-811 GCF_000164805.1 Carlito syrichta | reverse complement strand
GTTTTCCCATTTTGTTGGCTGTATCCTGCACTTCTGATGGTTTCTTTGATTTGCAGAAATTATTAATTTGATTAGATCCCACTTGTCGAACTTTCTTCTTAACACATGGGTATTTATGGCTCTGAAGAGGAATTAGTTTCCGGTTCCACTTTCCCTAATGGTGTGTCCTGCGTTTTTTAAGATTATTATAATTTGGTGTTTTACGTTTAGGTCTTTGATCCATTTAGAGTTAATGTGAAAAGTGAGAGATAGGGGTCCTGTTTCAATCTTGTGCATGTTGTCACCCTTTTCCCAGCCCCATTTTTGGATTATGTTCTCCATTGACCAGTGGGTCTTAGAGGTGTTTTCAAAGATGAGTTGGTTGACGATATGACCATTTCATTCTCTGTCCTGATTCATTGGCCTATGGACTTATTCTTGTACCAATACCTGGCTGTGTTGATTATTGTAAACATATAGCAAAGTTTGAGTCTGGAAGTGCGATAGCTCCTGCTTTGTTTCTTTTGATAAGATTCTTTAGGCTATTCATGATTGTTTATGGTTTCATATGAATTCTTTATTGTAATTTCTAGATCTGAGAAGAATGATGTAACTTAATGGCTATTTCATTGAATCTGTAGATTGACTAAATGCTAATTTTTACATTAAAAGAGGTAAGTAAAGTCAGGGAAAGAAACATGTCAAATTGTCATTTATGACAACAGGTTCAGAATTTTGACATCATCATGGGAGGAACCTTGACTACTGAGCATTCCTTAGGCTTCAAGCACTAGTGTACAGTGCACTGCCAAATGTGGTAGACATGGTGGAT
>NW_006947604.1:0-912 GCF_000164805.1 Carlito syrichta | reverse complement strand
TCAAAAACAGAATTGAAGAAGGGGAGGGAAAGGGGGAGAGGGAGAAAAATCTACAGAAATGAAGAAAAACCAAAAGAAGAGTATGGGTCTCTCCCAGACGCCTGGGAGAGCAGACACTGAGAAAACTGACTTTGGAATACAAACAATGAAAAGCCCCCAGAATGAAGGGTCTCAAACTGCAAATGTAGATATCAAAACAATAATGGAGAGATTAAAAAGAATTGAGGAGACACAAGAAGAAACTAGGAAGGAGCTGATATCTGAGAAAACAGTAATAAAGAATACGGTGAATGAAAGAAATAACAAACTGATAAGCATGGAAAGCAGAATTACCCAAGCAGAAGAAAGAATCTCAGAGTTTGAGGACCAAAATATAGAAATAGCCCAAACTCCTAAAAACACAGAAAATAAGCTCAAAAAGACAGAACAAAACCTTCAAGAGATGAGTGACTACATCAAGAGGCCAAACCTAAGAGTAATCGGACTCCCTGAGGCAAAAAGAGAAACAGACACCACATTGGAACAAAGCTTCCATGAGATCATTCAAGAAAACTTCCCTTATCTAATCAGTGATGCAAAAATTCAAACACAAGTGATTCAGAGAACCCTTGCAAGGCAACAAATGAGAAGACCAACTCCTAGACACATGATAATTTGCCTAAATAAAGTAGGCACAAAAGAAAAAATCCTAAAGGCAGCAAGAGAAAAAGGCCAGATCACCTACCATGGAAGACCAATCAGACTAGCAGCAGATTTATCTGCAGAAACCCTGCAGGCTAGGAGAGCTTGGAGCTCTATTTTCAAAGTCCTAAAAGACAAACAATTTCAACCAAGAATAACCTACCCGGCCAAGCTAAGCTTTATCATTGAGGGAGAATTAAAATCTTTTGCAGATATCCAATCCCTAAGAAC
>NW_006947603.1:0-553 GCF_000164805.1 Carlito syrichta | reverse complement strand
ATGGTGTCTTGTATTTTGCAGAAGTTAATTCGTTTGGTACGATCCCAAGTGTCTAACATTCTTTTTAAGTTATGGGTATTGAGGGATCTGAAGAGAGTAGCTGCCGGTTCCTTTTTTCATAAAGGAGTCTCCTGAGTGTCTGTGATGATTATAATTTGGTGTTTTACGTTTAGGTCTTTGATCCATTGAGAGTTAATGTGTATGGTGATAGTGAGGGGTCCTGTTTGAATCTTGTTCATGTAGTCAGACTTTTCCCAGCAACATGTACTGAATAGGTTCTCCATTCCCCAGTGGGTCCTGGAGGTTCCTTCAAAGATGAGTTGGGTGAGAATGAGGATTCTGACCTCATTCCCAAGAATTGAAGGAAGCAAGGTGTTCACAGCTATCCGAAAACGTCTGCAGGTGTAAGTGGCCGTTCAAGAATCCACTGAGTAATGTAGTCTTTTTGTTTTCACGCAGAAGTTATCGAGAGGACAGAAAAGCTCCCACAGTGGGAGATCCCTGAGGGGGTTCCCCACGAGGTAGTCTTTCATTACTATGGTCACAGAGACTT
>NW_006947602.1:0-776 GCF_000164805.1 Carlito syrichta | reverse complement strand
AACTGCTCAAAGGCTATTACACAACACTAAAACATCAAAAAGATTCTAAACTAAAGAAAGTGCCAAAATATTATTTGGTTGTGTTGTAACCAAAGCTCCAACAGGACACCGTGATCATAATAATAATATATAACCTCGTGAACAACTCCCTCAGGTCCCCTCCAGTTTGGTAGTTTCTCGGTCCTTACTGCTTTAAAAAAAAAAAGACTATCTTCACTTCTTTGGAATGAGATCCAACGTGTCTACCGCATTGGGCCTAGCACTGTATACAAGTGCATGAAGCCAAAGGATTGCTCAGTAGTCAAGGTCCCCCCCTTTATGATATCAAAGTTCTGAGGCTGATGTCATAAATGACAATATAACATTCTTGTTTCCCTGACTTTACTTACCTTTTTTAATGTAAAAATTACCCTTTTAGTCAATCTCCAGATTCAATGAAACAACCATTAAGTTAACATCATTCTCAGATGTTGTCACTCATAAGCTGGAAATTAAAAAAACGAATTCTTATAAAACATCATGAATAGACAAAAGAAACTTATCAAAAGAAACAAAGCAGGACCTATCACAGTTCCAGAATTCAACTTTAACTATATGTTTACAGTAATCAACACAGCCTTGTATTGGTTCAAGAATAGGTCCATAGGCCAATGGATCAGGACAGAGAATGAAATGCTCAAATCCTCAACCAATTCATCTTTGAAAAAACCTCAAAGACACACTGGGTAATGGAGAACATATTAAGTAAATGGTGCTGGGAGAAGACTGACAACATG
>NW_006947601.1:0-3865 GCF_000164805.1 Carlito syrichta | reverse complement strand
CTACTATCACTAGGTACAATCTATAGTTTCGTATTAATGATTTAAGGCTTTTTTAATTACACAAGTGATGTGGAACTGAAGTCAAAGTAAACCTTGTATGCATTATGTTTAGTTTAAGTGAAACTCCTTTTACAGTTATCTCAAGACTCATTAACTGAAAGTAGATAGTGTTTTTGGCTTATTCATTTCTTCTAAAGACCGCTAGATGGTGGTAACTTTTAAAACATATATACGTGAAGGAATTTTCTTTGTCTTGCCCCTTTTACAAATGCTATAAAAGCTTTCTGTTAACTAATAAAGGATGTCATCTGTTCAGGAAGCAGGTGTCCAGGAATATTGTGTCCGTCTTTTGCTTATCCGTCTCTCCTTCAGGAGATCTCACGACCTGGCAAAAGGGGCTGGACCCCTAAACTCTATAAAAAAGATACCTGCACACATATGTTTATCGCAGCATTATTCTCAATAGCAAGAACCTGGAATCAACCATGCTGCTGTCTATCAAAAGAGAACTGGATTAAAAAAATGATGGAATACTACACAGCCATAAAAAACAACAAAATCTACTACACAGCCATAAAAAACAACAAAATCATGAATTTCATAGCAACCTGGATGGAACTAGAATGTATAATACTGAGTGACCTCTCACAGAAACAAATATATGAGTATCACATGTTCTCACTCATGTAGTGGACCTTCAACATCCAATGTAATACTATAAGAAAATGTCTGACAGTAGTGGGAAACTATGGGGAGGAGGGAGATGGGATTAATGGTAGTAAATATCTGTCTGGGGATGGGGAGACACTTCTTATCAACAAGGGTGCCTGAACGAAGCATATTTGTATACCTAATCCTTAATTGTAACCCACAATATCATCATAAAAAATATTGATTATAAAAAAATGCAAATTAAAACCACACTGAGATGCCATCTAACTCCAGTCAGTATGGCCATCATCAATAACTCAGAAAACAACAGATGCTGGAGAGGATGTAGAGAAAAGGGAACACTTCTACACTGTGGGTGGGATTGTAAACTAGCAAAACCTCTGTGGGAAACAGTGTGGCGATTTGTAAAAGACCTAAAAACCAACCTTCCATATGACCCAGCAATCCCCATTCTGGGAATATACCCAGAGGAACACAAAACACACTGTGGAAAAGATATCTGGACACACATGTTTATTACAGCAATATTCACAATAGCTAAAACATGGAACCAACCGTGCTGCCCATCAAAAGTGAACTGGATGAAAAATTGCAGCACATATACATGATGGAATATTACATAGCAAAAAAAGGACAAAATATGACATTCACAGTAACTTGGATGGGCTTAGAGTCTATAATACTAGGTTAGCTAACAAAAAACTTGTACTGCATATTTTCACTCATAAGTGGACTCTGAACAATAATCATAATACCATAAGAAAGGGATTGTCAGTAGTGGGAAACTGCCTGGGGGGGCACACTTCATCAGTAAGGGTACCTGATCTCAAACCAGGAGAAGTGGGGGCCAAAGTGAGGCCCAAACTTTACCTGTACAATGACCATTTGTATCCCTGACTCTTAAATGTACCCCACACATTTAACATAATTTTAAAAAGAAGAATAAATACATACAATCACACAAAATCTAAAGGAAATGGAGGACTTTCTAACATCACACAAACTCCCTACATTGAGACAAGAAGAAATCGAGACCTTATATAGGCCAATAACAATCCAGGAAATTGATTATGCCATAAGAAAACTACCTACAAAAAAATATACTGGACCAGATGACTTTCCAGCAGAATTCTACAAAACATACAAGGAGGAACTGATACCAATCCTACTGAAAGTATTCCAGGCGATTGAGAAAGATGGAACTCTTCGCAAATCATCTTATGAAGCTAATATCACATTGATACCCAAGTCAGGTAAAGACTCAACAAAGAAAGAGAACTACAGACCAATATCCCTTATGAACATAGATGCTAAAATTCTCAACAAGATTCTAGCAAACTGGATTCTACAATACATCTCAAAAATCATCCACAATGACCAAGTAGGTTTCATCCCTGAGATGCAAGGCTGGTTCAACATTCATAAGACCATAAATGTAATTAAATACATCAACAGATGTAAAAACAAAAACCACATGATTATATTATTAGATTCAGGAAAAGCTTTTGATAAAATCCATCATCCCTTCCTGATAAAAACCCTTGAACATCTAGGCATAGAAGAAACATACCTCAAAATAGTAAGAGTCATCTATGAGAAACCCACAATCAGCATACTTCTAAACAGAGAAATTGAAACCATTTCCCCTAAAAACTGGAGAAAGGCAAGGGTGCCCACTTTCACCCCGTCTGTTCAATAAACTTTTGGAAGTCCTAGCTAGAGCAATCAGAAAAGAGAAGGCTGATCAAAATAGGAAAAGAGAAAGTCATCTCTCTTTTCAGATGACATGATTCGATACACTGAAAACCCAAGAGAATCTGTCAAAAACCTCCTTTCACTGATAAAGGACTTTGGCAAAGTCTCAGGGTATAAATCAATGTGCAAAAGACAATTGCATTTCTATACAGCAATAATAAACAAATAGAAACTCAAAATTTTAAAAAATGATTCCCTTCAAAATAGCCACACACACACACATACACACAAAGAAATACCTTGGTATCTTCCTAACCAGAGATGTGAAAGACCTTCACAATGAAAACTACAGAACACTGCTCAAAGAAATCAAAGATGACACAAATGAGAAAATTTTCCATGCTCATGGATTGAAAAAATCAACATTGCTATGATGTCCATTCTACCTAAGGCAATCTATAGATTTAATGCAATACCCATCAAATTATCAGCAACAGTCTTCTCAGACTTAGAAACGACAATACAGGAATTCATATGGAAACATAAAAAAAACAAGAATAGCCAAAACAATCCTCGGCAAAACAAAAAAACAAAAAACAAAGCAAGAGGTATCACACTCCCAGATTTTAAACTGTATTATAAAGCTACAATAGTCAAAACAGTCTGGTATTGGTACAAGAACAGGCATGTAGATCAATGGAATAGAATTGAGATTCCAGAAGCAAAACCTCAATTTCTCAACCAACTCATATTCAACAAACCCTCCACCTCCAACCACTGGGGAGGTTAATGGTATGAGAAAACTGGCTGACCACACGCAGTAGATTGATATAGGACCCCCACCTATCCCCATACACAAAAATCAACTCTAGATGGATCAGACACCTAAATGTAAAATCTCGAACTATAAGAACTTTAGAAAATGTAGGAGGTATTCCTATGGAAATTGGAACTGGCAACAAATTCCTGAGCAAAATCCAAAGTGCTCATGCCATAAGAGATAACATAGACAAGTGGAACCTCATCAAACTGACAAGCTTCTGCAAAGCCAAAGAAACCATCAAGAAAGCAGGGGGACAGCCCAGACTGGGAAAAAAATATTTGCCAACTCCATGTCTGTCAAAGGCCTAACCTCTAGATCTACAAGGAACTCAAACTCGCTGAAAAGAAAAAAACCAAACAGCCCCATTACAAAGTGGGCTAAAGATATGAATAGACACTTCTCAAAAGAAGACATACGAGCATCCAACAGATGCATGAAAAAATATTCAGCCTCACTAGTCATCAAGCAGATGCAAATTAAAACTACACTGAGATACCACCTACCTCCAATCAGAATGGCTATCATCAATAACTCAAAAAATAACAGATGCTGGAGAGGACGTGGCAAAAAGGGAATACTTCTACACTATTGGTGGGAGTGTAACTAGTACAGCCTCTGTGGATTCAGTGTGGCAATTCCTAATAGTTCAAAAATCGACCTTCCGTATGACTCTGC
>NW_006947600.1:0-974 GCF_000164805.1 Carlito syrichta | reverse complement strand
CTTTTTTAAGAATTGTATAATATTCCAGTGATAACTCCTTATCCTTTTAATACATTGGAATACATGGTATAATTCTGCCTTCAAAATTGACAACTACAGTGTTTCTCACATAAATTCTGAATGTTTTATTCTCCCTGAATTGAAACTTGTTGAGATTCCAGATCTATATCATTCTTAGAAAACCGAACTTTGAAATTCAGTGTACCTAAGTGCCATTCAAGGCAGAATGCACGATAAATCTAAAAATTTTAGAAAATAAAACAGTATCATAATTTAATACAGCTTTTTTCATTCATAAAATTTGTGTAAATATTCTTGGTGCACTCAGTATTTTCTGCTTAATTATTTTGATTAAATGTTACAGATGTGCAATCCTTAGAGAAAAGTATCCCTTATATATTTGAACTAAATATAAGATAACATTCCCTTTATATTTTAACCCAATTTATATTTTTAAAAGAGTATTTCCATTGAATCCCCCCGTATTTTATCTACCTAAGACATAATGCTGTACTCTGCAACAAAGTATCCGATTAATCTGATACTTTTCATCACCAAGAATTTAAAATGAGGCACACAGAAACAGAAGTATAAAAATTTAGATAATTGAAAATTCTGAAAAGTTGATTATGATCTTAGCAAAAGCAATGTTCAAATCCTGTAGGAAAAACATCTCAAAGACTGTTACACAATACTGAAAACATCCAAAAGTTACCAAACAATAGAAAGTGATAAAAATATTATCTGATTGTGCTGTAACCAAGCTCCCACAGGACTCCGTGACCATAATTATAAAACACTACCTCTTGGGTATCTCCCACATGTCCTCTTCAAGTTTGGGAAATTCTCAGTCCTCTCAATAAACACTGCTTAAAAAAAAAAGACTATATCGTTTAGAAGATTCTTGAATGGTCACTTATCCCTGGAGAAATTTTTAGATAGGTGTGAACACATGGTTCTCTTCACTTCTTGGG
>NW_006947599.1:0-4111 GCF_000164805.1 Carlito syrichta | reverse complement strand
GCAGAGTCATACGGAAGGTCGATTTTTGAACTATTAGGAATTGCCACACTGAATCCACAGAGGCTGTACTAGTTACACTCCCACCAATAGTGTAGAAGTATTCCCTTTTTGCCACGTCCTCTCCAGCATCTGTTATTTTTTGAGTTATTGATGATAGCCATTCTGATTGGAGGTAGGTGGTATCTCAGTGTAGTTTTAATTTGCATCTGCTTGATGACTAGTGAGGCTGAATATTTTTTCATGCATCTGTTGGATGCTCGTATGTCTTCTTTTGAGAAGTGTCTATTCATATCTTTAGCCCACTTTGTAATGGGGCTGTTTGGTTTTTTTCTTTTCAGCGAGTTTGAGTTCCTTGTAGATCTAGAGGTTAGGCCTTTGACAGACATGGAGTTGGCAAATATTTTTTTCCCAGTCTGGGCTGTCCCCCTGCTTTCTTGATGGTTTCTTTGGCTTTGCAGAAGCTTGTCAGTTTGATGAGGTTCCACTTGTCTATGTTATCTCTTATGGCATGAGCACTTTGGATTTTGCTCAGGAATTTGTTGCCAGTTCCAATTTCCATAGGAATACCTCCTACATTTTCTAAAGTTCTTATAGTTCGAGATTTTACATTTAGGTGTCTGATCCATCTAGAGTTGATTTTTGTGTATGGGGATAGGTGGGGGTCCTATATCAATCTACTGCGTGTGGTCAGCCAGTTTTCTCATACCATTAACCTCCCCAGTGGTTGGAGGTGGAGGGTTTGTTGAATATGAGTTGGTTGAGAAATTGAGGTTTTGCTTCTGGAATCTCAATTCTATTCCATTGATCTACATGCCTGTTCTTGTACCAATACCAGACTGTTTTGACTATTGTAGCTTTATAATACAGTTTAAAATCTGGGACTGTGATACCTCTTGCTTTGTTTTTTGTTTTTTTGTTTTGCCGAGGATTGTTTTGGCTATTCTTGTTTTTTTTATGTTTCCATATGAATTCCTGTATTGTCGTTTCTAAGTCTGAGAAGAATGTTACTGATAATTTGATGGGTATTGCATTAAATCTATAGATTGCCTTAGGTAGAATGGACATCATAGCAATGTTGATTTTTTCAATCCATGAGCATGGAAAATTTTCTCATTTGTGTCATCTTTGATTTCTTTGAGCAGTGTTCTGTAGTTTTCATTGTGAAGGTCTTTCACATCTCTGGTTAGGAAGATACCAAGGTATTTCTTTGTGTGTATGTGTGTGTGTGTGTGGCTATTTTGAAGGGAATCATTTTTTTAAATTTTGAGTTTCTGTTTGTTTATTATTGCTGTATAGAAATGCAGTTGTCTTTTGCACATTGATTTATACCCTGAGACTTTGCCAAAGTCCTTTATCAGTGAAAGGAGGTTTTTGACAGATTCTCTTGGGTTTTCAGTGTATCGAATCATGTCATCTGAAAAGAGAGATGACTTTCTCTTTTCCTATTTTGATCACCTTCTCTTTTCTGATTGCTCTAGCTAGGACTTCCAAAAGTTTATTGAACAGACGGGGTGAAAGTGGGCACCCTTGCCTTTCTCCAGTTTTTAGGGGAAATGGTTTCAATTTCTCTGTTTAGAAGTATGCTGATTGTGGGTTTCTCATAGATGACTCTTACTATTTTGAGGTATGTTTCTTCTATGCCTAGATGTTCAAGGGTTTTTATCAGGAAGGGATGATGGATTTTATCAAAAGCTTTTCCTGAATCTAATAATATAATCATGTGGTTTTTGTTTTTACATCTGTTGATGTATTTAATTACATTTATGGTCTTATGAATGTTGAACCAGCCTTGCATCTCAGGGATGAAACCTACTTGGTCATTGTGGATGATTTTTGAGATGTATTGTTGAATCCAGTTTGCTAGAATCTTGTTGAGAATTTTAGCATCTATGTTCATAAGGGATATTGGTCTGTAGTTCTCTTTCATTGTTGAGTCTTTACCTGACTTGGGTATCAATGTGATATTAGCTTCATAAGATGATTTGGGAAGAGTTCCATCTTTCTCAATCGCCTGGAATACTTTCAGTAGGATTGGTATCAGTTCCTCCTTGTATGTTTTGTAGAATTCTGCTGGAAAGTCATCTGGTCCAGTATATTTTTTTGTAGGTAGTTTTCTTATGGCATAATCAATTTCCTGGATTGTTATTGGCCTATATAAGGTCTCGATTTCTTCTTGTCTCAATGTAGGGAGTTTGTGTGATGTTAGAAAGTCCTCCATTTCCTTTAGATTTTGTGTGATTGTATGTATTTATTCTTCTTTTTAAAATTATGTTAAATGTGTGGGGTACATTTAAGAGTCAGGGATACAAATGGTCATTGTACAGGTAAAGTTTGGGCCTCACTTTGGCCCCCACTTCTCCTGGTTTGAGATCAGGTACCCTTACTGATGAAGTGTGCCCCCCCAGGCAGTTTCCCACTACTGACAATCCCTTTCTTATGGTATTATGATTATTGTTCAGAGTCCACTTATGAGTGAAAATATGCAGTACAAGTTTTTTGTTAGCTAACCTAGTATTATAGACTCTAAGCCCATCCAAGTTACTGTGAATGTCATATTTTGTCCTTTTTTTGCTATGTAATATTCCATCATGTATATGTGCTGCAATTTTTCATCCAGTTCACTTTTGATGGGCAGCACGGTTGGTTCCATGTTTTAGCTATTGTGAATATTGCTGTAATAAACATGTGTGTCCAGATATCTTTTCCACAGTGTGTTTTGTGTTCCTCTGGGTATATTCCCAGAATGGGGATTGCTGGGTCATATGGAAGGTTGGTTTTTAGGTCTTTTACAAATCGCCACACTGTTTCCCACAGAGGTTTTGCTAGTTTACAATCCCACCCACAGTGTAGAAGTGTTCCCTTTTCTCTACATCCTCTCCAGCATCTGTTGTTTTCTGAGTTATTGATGATGGCCATACTGACTGGAGTTAGATGGCATCTCAGTGTAGTTTTAATTTGCATTTTTTTATAATCAATATTTTTTATGATGATATTGTGGGTTACAATTAAGGATTAGGTATACAAATATGCTTCGTTCAGGCACCCTTGTTGATAAGAAGTGTCTCCCCATCCCCAGACAGATATTTACTACCGTTAATCCCATCTCCCTCCTCCCCATAGTTTCCCACTACTGTCAGACATTTTCTTATAGTATTACATTGGATGTTGAAGGTCCACTACATGAGTGAGAACATGTGATACTCATATATTTGTTTCTGTGAGAGGGACTCAGTATTATACCTTCTAGTTCCCATCCAGGTTGCTATGAAATTCATGATTTTGTTGTTTTTTATGGCTGTGTAGTATTCCATCATGTATATGTACCACATTTTTTTAATCCAGTTCTCTTTTGATAGACAGTAGCATGGTTGATTACAGGTTCTTGCTATTGAGAATAATGCTGCGATAAACATATGTGTGCAGGTATCTTTTTTATAGAGTTTAGGGGTCCAGCCCCTTTTGCCAGGTCGTGAGATCTCCTGAAGGAGAGACGGATAGGCGAAAGACGGACACAGTATTCCTGGACACCTGCTTCCTGAACAGATGACATCCTTTATTAGTTAACAGAAAGCTTTTATAGCATTTGTAAAAGGAACAAGACAAAGAAAATTCCTTCACGTATATATATATATATATATATGTTTTAAAAGTTACCACCATCTAGCGGTCTTTAGAAGAAATGAATAAGCCAAAAACACTATCTACTTTCAGTTAATGAGTCTTGAGATAACTGTAAAAGGAGTTTCACTTAAACTAAACATAATGCATACAAGGTTTACTTTGACTTCGGTTCCACATCACTTGTGTAATTAAAAAAGCCTTAAAATCATTAATACGAAACTATAGATTGTACCTAGTGATAGTAGGAATATGAAGCCCATTAACTTGACCAAACAACAGTGGCTAGCATTTAAAGAATAACTATGAAAGTCACTTACTGTGAAGATACATACACTAATCTTTACTCTGGATAATCATATAAAGTGAATGAAACATAATGAAATAAAACTAACACAACTAAAATTATGATGGTTGCAAATTGCCAATGAGCTTTTAAGTTTAGGATAATGGTGATTTGGCTGTTTTCCCTTATGCTTGGCAACCTCCTGGG
>NW_006947598.1:0-784 GCF_000164805.1 Carlito syrichta | reverse complement strand
CTTCTTTTTTTTAATAATCAATTTTTTTTATTATGATATGTGGGGTACAGTTAAGGGTTAGGTATACAAATATGCTCCGTTCAGGTACCCTTTTTGATAAAAGGTGTCTCTCCATCCCCAGACAGATGTTTACTATCATTAATCCCATCTCCCTTCCCCTCCCTCTCCACCATAGTTTCCCGCCACTATCAGTCATTTTCTTATGGTAATACGTTGGGTGATCAAGGTCCGCTATATGAGTGAGAACATGTGATACTCAGATCTTTGTTTCTGTGAGAGGTCATTCAGTATTATAGACTCTAGTTCCATTCAGGTTGCTGTGAAATTCATGATTTTGTTCTTTTTTATGGTTGCATAGTATTCCATCGTTTATATGTACTACATTTTCTTAATCCAGTCCTCTTTTGATGGGCAGCATGGTTGCTTCTGGGTTCTTGCTATTGTGAACAATGCTGTAATAAACATACGTGTGCAGCTTTCTTTTTTATAGAGTGATTTTAGTTCCTCAGGGTATATTCCCAATAGGAGGATTGCAGGGTCATATGGGAGGTTGATATTTAGAGCTTTTAGGAATCACCACACTGCTTTCCACAGAGGTCGCACTAGATTACACTCCCACCAACAGTGTAGAAGTGTTCCCTTTTTGCCACACCCTCTCCAGCAACTGTTATTTTTTGAGTTATTGATAATTGCCGTTCTGACTGGAGTTAGGTGGTATCTCAGTGTGATTTTGATTTGTATCTCCCTGATGATTAGTGAGATAAACATTTCTTCATGTATCTGT
>NW_006947597.1:0-721 GCF_000164805.1 Carlito syrichta | reverse complement strand
ATCAGTGAGGGAGCATTAAAATCTTTCCCAGATATCCAATCCATAAGAACTTATGCTGCCACCAAACCATCTCTACAGGAAACACTTTAAAAAGTACTAAACACAGAAGAAAAGGAAAAAAGAACAATGTTCTTCACAAGAGTACAGGGAAAAGAATAAAATATACAGGAACCAACCCCAAAACCAAAAGAAAGACCAAAAAAAAAAAAAAAAAAAGAAAAGAAAAAACCAAGAAGAACAACAACTCAATAAGAACTCCATGATAGGGACAAACTCTCACATTTAAATAATTAGTCTGAATGTGAATGGACTAAACGCACCACTGAAAAGACATAGAATGACAAAATGGATAAAATATCACCAGGCAACAATATACTGCCTTCAAGAAACCCATCTCACTAGAAAGGACATACACAGACTCAAAGTAAGAGGATGGGAAACAAATTTTCAGGCGAATGGAACACAAAAGAAAGGAGGAGTTGTGATCCTAATTCCAGACAAAATACCATTAAAGCTATCAATAATTTAAAAAGATACAGAGGGCCACTACATAATGGTAAAAGGTTTACTCCATCCACAAGAAATATCTATCCTAAACATATATGCACCCAACATAGGTGCGCCAACATTCATAAAGCAACTTCTAGGAAAACTAAACAAAGACATTGACTCTAACATCATCATAACTGGGGACTTTAATACACCACTCACAACCCTAGAG
>NW_006947596.1:0-331 GCF_000164805.1 Carlito syrichta | reverse complement strand
GTCAGCATTTATGTGAGAAACATACTGGTTGTCAAAGTTGAAAACAAATATACCATGTATTCTAACATATTAATAGGAAAATAAGTTATAACTGGAGTAGTATATCCTTCTTAAAAAATCAGTCCCTGAAAAATGAACATTTGGATACAACCCCGAATTGTTACCATTTTAAAGTAAAAAAATTCAAAAGTAGAATGAAACAAATAGAGTTGCAGGTTTGACAGCTTTTATTTATTTTTTTATATTAATTTTTTAAAAATATGGGGTACATTTCAGAGTTAGATATCCAAACATTGATTATGCAATTTCCTGGTTTATGAGGCCTGTCCCT
>NW_006947595.1:0-9904 GCF_000164805.1 Carlito syrichta | reverse complement strand
CGGTCCGCAGATCACCTGGATCCCTAATGCTCAGGTGGGCCTCCATGGCCGGCTCCCAACATCTGCCCCTTTTTTATTTTTTAGGATGAACCCATGGAACTCGGTGTTGAGCTGAGAAATTCTTTTCTTCAGCACCTTGACAATAATTGGAAGTAGGCATAGCAACACAAGAATCACTGCTCAGAAAATTCCCACATTAATGAACATAGACATCAATGACTTTTGGTTGATGAATGATGAGAACTGGTTAATTCTGAGGACCGGAACTGTTTCTTAGAGACAGAAATGTTCTGTATTTCTTGATGTAATTTAATAAGGTCCATAGTCAAGTCTGAATGATTCCAAATTCCAAGGATATGATTTCTTATTTTGTCCGTAATGTGGACAAACTTATTTACCTCTAAAGGAGTGAGGCAAATCCATTTAAACTCAGAGTGACAACGGAGAGCCAATTTTATCTTTAAATTCACAAGCTCTTGTCCTACTGCTAAAACTCCCTCCTCCAAAGCATTAACTCTACTTTTTAACTTTTGATCTATAATCTTCTGAGTAGCTAATGCAATAGAAACACTCCTAGATTACTGATCAGCAAAGGTTGCTGTGTGGACTTCCTTAGAGCTAGTGCTGAAACTGTTACTGAAGTAGCAATAGTTATCAAAGCTGTAATTTCTAAAATTAAAGAAGACAAAAATCTTTTCTGTCTTTCCAAAAGGGAACTAACCTCATGCAGTGTCTGCAAAACCATATTCATCATACCAACGAGATGACAAGTGTACAGGAATCATCAAATAAGTTGACTGCTTAAGAATAACAAAACCCTTCATAAAAGGCATTAGTTAAACAATTAGTTAAATATACTCAGTACAACACACTTTTATAAACATTGTGATGATACTCAATTTTTAACAGCTTGGTACTCATTCCATACTAAAACACATAAGAGGACTGTAAGCATTGCCCTAATGTGATACAGCTGAGTTTGTCCAAAGGCTAGACACACTGACTGCTTGAAGGGCTGTGAGGGCTCTCCACAAATGAGGCTGAATGGACTGTCTGATTCCAATTTTAAATGAAAGTATTTGGGGTACCCATCCATTGGAGTGCTTTCTAGCTGCAGCAAGCGTAGAGCCATTAAAACCTCAGTCACTAATATATAGTCTTTCACTGGGTAGAGTATAGTCCACCTTAGAGTTATAAGCACAGTCTCTCCATTTCGGGAAGCCAGCAACTTGTCAGACGAGTGACCAGTCCTTTTCCGTATTATTGAAGGGGTAAGCAGGTACACTGAGAGGCAATGAAGCTCTAGTCGCACTGCTAGGGGTGATTCTTCCAGGCATTAACATCTCCAGTCACCAACCGTCCTTGATATTGTCCTGATAAGGGCTTTCTGTACTCAGAGACTTAAAGGTAGACATTAAGCAAGAAGCCTGGTAATTATTAAAAGCAGAATTATTATAAAAACATATAGGGAGGGAGTTGGAATGCCCTTCATAAGAAAAATTACAGTTAGCAACATGTTTGACTTGAGCACGAAATAAAGCAGGCCCTCCCTTTTTCCTGTAAGGAGAGCCTTCCATTTTATCAGAGGTTTTATACTTCATTCTGGATTTCAATGTCTAGCCATAGCTGAATAGCCTGAAGAGTCCAAATTTAAATGATTAATGACAAAAAAGTGTGATTCACGATGTGGTGAGGAGAGCTATACTTGAACTCCTCTCTTGTAACTTAATTGATTTTTTGAAGTTTGGTGAGCTCTTTCAACTATGGCTTGACCTTGCGGATTGTAGGGAATTTCTGTGGAATGAGAAATAGTAAATTGGGAGCAAAATTTCTGGACAGATTTAGATGTATATGCAGGACCATCGTTGGTTTTCAGTTGCTTTGGCATACCCAGTTGTGAAAAGCAAAAGAATAAAAGTTGAGCCACGTCCTTGTAGGCTTCTCCAGTTTTTGCTGAAGCTAAATTAACTTGAGAAAATGTATCCACAGTCACATGCAAATAACACAATTTTCAAAAGTTGGGAAAGTGAGTTACATCCATTTGCCATTGCACTTTATGTCTCAGTCCTCGAGAGTTGACTCCTCCTGGAGCTGGAACAAAAGATTTTAAGTTCTCAGAGAGCAAACTGAATGTAATTTTTTTTCAATCCTCTGGGCTTAAAGGTATAGAAAAGAAACAATTCTGTAAATCAATAACTATAATATTAAAGTTAACAGGTATAGAAATCTAGGCTGCAATGCTCCCATGACTTCCATTCTATCGTTAATTGCTCTTAAATCCTGTAAAAAGTCTCCATTTACCAGAATTTTTCTTAATTACAAAAATAGGACTGTTTCAAGGGCTAGTCATTGCCATTCGTGGGGCTTGTAGAAGGCTCTATATGACCAGCCCCTAATTGTTGTTAAACTAGTTTTTTGACTGCCTTCAGCTTTTCTGATGGCATGGGCTATTTTTCCATGCAAACCCGCTTGTCATCATTCCAGGCAATCAGTCTTGAAAACAGTGACCCCTAAGGTAAATTCAAATAGCCAATACCTGTTATTTGGACAGGCTTCTGTATTCCTTGCCTATCTTTACCAAGTCCCTTAAAGTGGTCATAGCCCATCTACAGCATTTGTGCTGAGACTTTATCATTGGGGGTATACAAAAGCATGCCCATTTATGAAAGAATATTTCTTCCCCATAATATAAAGGTGATAGATGTTATAACATACGGGCAAAAGGTTCCTGAAGTCTTCCTATCTGTCCAATTTAAAATCTGTGAACTTTGGCTACTGAGGGCACTCAACCAATGCCTATGAGTCCTGAAGGAGCTATTTGAGGAGACCAGGAAGCAGGCCAGTTTTTTCCGGCAATACAAGAAACATTGGCTCCTGTGTCTAACAGGCCTGTAATTTTGACTCCTTGTATAAATAAATATTTTAGAGGTCTAGATTTAGTAACCTCCTGAACCCAAAAGCAACATCGCAAGAGTCAAATCCAGAGTCACTCTAGGCAGGTTAAAGTTTTACTTTGCTTTGTGACAAGGCAAGAGCAGCAACTGGGCTATTCTCTGCACTGTTTTGCTAGGGGAAGCAACAAGCACCTGGATGTCTCCTGTGTGATCCGAATCCACCACTCTGGGAATAATGGAAATTCCTTGTAAAGACAAGGAACTTCTGACTAATATTATACCCACTATTCCTTCCAGGAGAGGGCCTTTTACTCCCATAGGAATTGGGGTCACTGGAACTTCCGGAGTTAATATTATTGCGGTGGAGGAACATAAGTGCAGTCCTGTACTCCTTGGGGTGGCTCAGATGAGTTCTGCGATGGAGCAGAAGGAACGAATGGGTTCATGGTGGTGGCTCTCCCTATTGTTTTCTGGGACCGGGGCTGGCCCCTCTGGAAGTTTTCTTGAACCGGGGTGACTTGCTGTTGATTTAAAGGAGTGCCGTTTTTATGAAATTTAGATAGGCATTCTCTAGCCCAATGAAAGCCTTTTGGGCATTTGGGACATAAGGTTTTTGGTCGAGTAGCCCCAGTAAGTGGTGACGGTACACTGTGTAAGCCAGCCATAACTTACTTCACTGAAAATCTGTTAATGCGCCCGACTTGACCATAGTTAAGCCAAGACTGTAAGGAGATATTATTTTGCTTATTACTTATATACTTTTACTTATATTACTTATATATTGTTTATGTATTACTTATAATATTTATATTATATATTGTTTATATTGCTTATATACTACTTGTATTATTTATATATTGCTTATATATATTGCTTATATTGTTTATATTACTTATTTTACTTATATTACTTATATTACATACACATTGCTTATATACTTTTGCTTATATTACTTACATTATTTTACTTATATTACTTACACATTACTTATACACTTTTGTTTATTATTGCTCGAGCTCTCAGCATTCCTATAAGAAAAGGAAAAGTGTAACTAAGTTCAGGCTTTATTTCAGTATTCTCAACTTTTAAAGGAAAACCTTAGAAAGAGGTGCAGTAAGAGGTAACATTAAGCTTAGCAGGGCAGTTTCTACTAATGTGCCTGATTAGTCCACACACATAACATGATTGCACTGAAGCATTTTTCTGTTTACCTTCACCCTGCATACCTTGAACGATCTGTGAAAAGGTTTCTCCCTTCAATGGTGCAGACAAAGCCATCCCTTGCATAATAGCTGAGATTACATCCGCGCACTGGCATATAAAATCAGTAACCCCTCCCATTTTGCGTATGGGTCTAAGCAAAGCCTGACAAGTATTATTAGCATTTCCAAAACCCAATTGTTTGATAAGAATTTCTGCTGCTTCTTCATTAGTAATTGCCCGATTAATAGCCATAGTGAGTGTGGAAACAGTCCTCATAACTTTCCTTGGCCTTTTGTTTTACATCAGATAAAGAAGAAGTCTGATCAGTGTCTGCCAGCAATTTTTTTCCATGCAGTGACAGCACAGTGATTTATCTGAAGCAAAACATCTTTGGGTAGAGAAATTTGATTAGTCATTTGGGTATACATACCAGTCCTGGAGAGCATATCATGAGAAATAATGAATGAACCAGCAGGTCGATTTAAATTCTGATCCAATTAAATTCTAACTTGATCCTCATACTCGGTTTTCCACAGCAAATAAGGACCTCCAGCAAACAGTTTTGGGTTAATTGCTGCCAATCTGCAAGAGTCATCCATCAAGAGGCAAATTGATCTAAATGAGTAATTTTATAAGTTGCAAGAGGACCATATTTTTTAGCTTACCTCCCATAACTCTATTACCAATTTATATGGCAAGGTTTCCCAGTGAACGTGATCCACTCCATCAGCACCGGGATAAAACTGTATTGGGAAACAAGCTGTGAATCTAAAATCTCATTCTTTTTCTGCTTCAGCTTGTACTGCCTGTATACCGAGAGGAAAGACAGGAGCCACTGGGGCATTACTGGCATTATTAGGCAAATTTTTCGACTTTAGGACTTTAGCATTGAAAGGAGCAGCCTGTGGGAGGGAAGGCACAGTATTGACCTTAACAGCACTGATATGAATTCTATCAGCTTCTGCATCGGGTTCAGCTTCATCCTGTGGAGGCAATTTATCATTGTCATTATAAACAGGTGGAGCTGAGGCTGCAGCGAAGAGAAAAGTTTCTTCATCATCATCATCATTAGCAGCCTTTTTGGAAGGAAATTTCTCATAATCATGCTGTAGATTTAAAGCATTTTTAATTAACATTGTTACTGCACAAAATGTAGAAAATGAGCTAGATTAGAATAAGAAGCTTTAGCTCCATGTTTAGACAAAGTATTCATTAAGATACTGATCAATATTTTACGTTCCTAGATTCACTCTGGGCCCATGATTAGATAACGGCTCTGGCTTCACAAAAACTTGTTTACCCATCCTCACTCTGCCTGTCTTTACAGAGGGGTCTGCAGCACCCTGGGTATAATCCTAGCTGCCCTGAAACAAGAAAAAGACTTACTTTCCAGGGGCCCCATGTTGGGCGCCATTTGTGGGGAACAAGTCCCTGCAGAGATTTAGAGGATCCCTGGAAGGTGGGGCAGCATTGGTGATTATTCTGGAGAAATAAAGAGAAAGAAAGAGAAAGGGCGAGAAGGAAAGAGACTGGACTCTGTCTAGTGCAAAAGCCGATTCTGTAGTATGATAGATATTAAAAGAAAGAAAGATGGAGAGATAGATATAAAGAGGAAGAAAGAGAAAGAAAAAAGTGGACAACTGTTCAGTGAAATGAGCAGAAGCCGTTTATTGGGACCAACTGTGAGTCTTTTATCATGAATTTTCACATGTTAAATCACAAGACTTTCACGTGAACACAAGGCCAGGTGGAAGAGGCACATCCCCCCACCCACCAGGTGTTTCTGTAAGCATGAGGAAGGACAACCCCAATCAAATCACAGGACTTTCAGGCGAACACAAAGCCAGGTGGAAGAGGGGTGTCCCCCACCCACCAGGCGTTTTCCCAAGCATGAAGAAGGACAATACCCAAATTATCTCACTGTTCCTTATGCTTGGTTTATGTTCCTCAAAGCAATACAACAATTGTAACATCCTAAAATCCTAATAATCAATAATTTCTAAAACTTATGCATACCCAACACCTAATGACTGACTAAAATCCTAATACCTTTCTATTCTGTGCTAATTCTACATACATTATGGAAACTCTTAATTATAGCCGAAACCTCAATCTGTGAAAAACTGGAACAATGGATCCCTAGTCAGTCATGCCTGTCATATTCTCAGAACTTCATGCTTAGATCATCAAAGTCCCTGATAGTGGTTCAGGCCAAACAACAAAGGAAGCAGGAAGGAATGGGCCTTCAGCTCCTGAACACAACCTGGTGGTCTCAGGTCCACAGCCCACCTGGAACCCTAAGGCTCAGGCAGGCCTCCACGGCCTACTCACAACATAAACATATAGTAAAGTTTGAAGTATGGAACTGTGATAAATCTGCTTTGTTTCTTTTGATAAAATTCTTTTGGTTTTTCATTATTGTTTATGGCTTCATATGAATTCATTATTGCAATTTCCAGGACTGATAAGAATGATGTTAACTTAATGGTTATTTCATTGAATCTGTATATTGACTAAAAGGCTAATTTTTACATTAAAACAGGTAAGTAAACTGACGGAAACAAGCATGTCAAATTGTCATTTATGACATCAGCCTCAGAACTCTGACATCATAATGGGAGAGACGTTGACTACTGAGCAATCCTTAGGCTTCAAGCACTTGTGTACAGTGCTCTGCCAAATGGGATAGACAAGGTGGATTTCATGCCCAAGAAGTGAAGATAACCATGTGTTCACACCTATCCAAAAATATCTCCAGGGATAAATGACCATTCAAGAATCCTCTAAACGAGGTAGTCTTTTTTTTTTTTGAGTTGGAGTGTCACTCTGTCACCCAGACTGGAGTGCAGTGGCCACTCCTGGTCACTGCAGCCTCGCACTGCTGGGCTCCGGTGATCATTCTGCATCAGACATTCAAGTAGCCAGAACTACAGGCATGCGCTTCCCTGTCCGGGTGATTTTTTCATTTGTATAGATGGGGTCTTGCTGCCCAGGCGGGTCTCGAACCCATGGGCTCAGTCAATTCATTAACTTCAGCCTGACAAAGGCACAGGATAACAGACTAAGCTACCAAGCCTGGCCGTTTTTTTTTTTTTTAAGCAGTCTATATTGAGAGGACCAAGAATCACCCAATCTGGAAGGGGACCTGAGGGGATTGGTCCAAGAGATAGTCTTTTATCATTATGGTCACAGAGTCTTGTTGGAGATTGGTTATAGCACAACCAAATAATATTTTCGCAGTTTCTTTAGTTTTGAAACTTTTTGATATTTTTAGTATTGTGTAACAGCCATTGAGCAGTTTTTCCTACAGGATTTGAACATTGCTTTTGCTTAGATCATAATCAGTTTTCCAGAATTTTCATTATCTAAATTTTTATACTAATGCAGATAACAAAATAAGTTACTACTTTCCCATTCTCCATGTTAATTAGTTTATATATATGGGTCCCAAATTCTCTTTTTTCTGAGTGCCTCATTTTAAATGTTTGGTGAATAAAAAGTATCCGATTAATCAGATATTTTCTTGCAGAGTACAATATTATGTCTTCGGTAGAGAAAATACTAGGAGATTTAATGGAAATACTCTTTTAAAAATAAAAATTGGGTTAACATATAAAGGGAATGTGGTTTTAAATTTCCTTCAAATATATAAGGGAAACTATTCTCTAAGGATTGCACATCTGTAACATTTAAACATAATTAACAACTATAAAATACAGAGTGCCTCAGGAAAACGTACACAAATTTTCAGTGTGGAAAAAACTGTATTAAGTTATGGTACACTATTATTTTCTAAAATATTTAAGATTTATTATGCATTCTGCCTTCTGAATAGCACTTAAGTAAACTAAATTTCAAGGTTAAGTTTTCTAAGAATGATATAGATCTGGTATCTCAAAAATTTCAATTTCAGCAGAATAAAACATTCCAAATTTATGTGAGAAACATTGTAGTTGTAAATTTTGAAGGCAGAATTATGCCATGTATTTCAACGTATTAAAAGGAAAAGGAGTTATCATTGGAATATTATACAGTTCTTAAAAAATCAAACGCAGCATAGTGAACATTTCTAGGCCCAACACTGAATTGTAACCATTTTTAAAGTTAAAAATAAAAAAATAAAAAATAGAATAAATTAATAAAGTCTGATACATGTTTTACAGCTTTCATTTATTTATTTATTTAATTATTTATTTAACTTTTTAAAAAATGTGGGGTAAAATTCAGAGTTAGATATACAAACATTGATTATGCAGGGTCCCTGGCTGATGAGGTATGCCCCTCCATTCCTTAGCAGAATACCTCCACTGTCAATCTAACCCCTCCCCCAAAACAGTTTACCACTATTGCCAATCACTCTCTTGTAACACTATAAGTGATCAAGTTCAGCTCATGAGTGAAAACTACGGAACTCCCTTCTTTGTTTCTGTGACAAACCATTGAAAATGACTTACCTCATATCCATCAAACGTTCTGCAAAATCCTTATATCTGTCTTTTTTATGGCTGCATAATATTCCACTGTGTATATACCACATTTATTTTATACATTCCAGCTTTGATTGGCAACATGGTTGGTACCATGTTTTATTGCAATTGTGATTAAAAAGCATACTGGTGCAGGTATCTTTTTGGTATATTATCGACAGGGCATTACTGAGTCACTTGGTAGGTGAAGATTTGGTTCCTTTACAAACCACCACACAGTTTTCCAAAGATGTTGCTCTACTTTTCAGTCCACATACAGTGTAGAAGCATTTATGTCTTCCCAAATCCTGACCTGCATCTGTTATTGTTTGTTTTATTAATGATGGCCAGTCTTACAGGGTGTATGTGGTATTTCAAAGTGTTTTCATTTGCATTTCTTTGATGATGAGTGAGTCTGAGCAATTTTCATATGTATGCTGGCTGCCCATATCTCTTCTTATGAAAAGTGTTCAATCCTGTATTTTGCACACTTTTCAAAGGGAATGTTTGTCTGATATTTCTGAGTGTTTGAGTTTCTTCTACATCCTAGATGTTCAGTCTTTTACAGATATATAGGTGGAGAAGCGTTTTTCCCATTCTGTTGGATGTTTCCCTGCTTCTTCCTGCGTTTCCTGAGAATATTATAATATGGTGTTTTATATTTAGGTCTTTGATTCATTTAGAGTTAATGTGTTTGGTGATAGATTGGGGTCCTGTTTCAATCTTGTGCATGTTGTCAGCCTTTTCCCAGCAACATTTACTGAATATGTTCTCCATTACGTAGGGGGTCTTTGAGGTTTTTTCAAACATCAGTTGATTGAGAATTTGAGGATTGCATTCTCTGTCCTGATCCATTGGCCAATGGACCTATTCTTGTACCAATACCAGACTGTGTTGATTACTGTAAACATTTAGAAATGTTTGAAGACTGGAACTGCAATAGCCCCTGCTTTGTTTCTTTTGATCAGAATCTTTTGGCTATTCTGGATTTTTTATTGTTTTCTATGAATTCTTTATTGTAATTTCCAGGTCTGAGAAGAAGGATGTTGCCTTAATGGTTATTTCATTGAATCTGTGGATTGACTAAAACGCTAATTTTTACATTAAAACAGGTAAGTAAAGTCAGGGAAGCAAGCATGTCAAATTGTCATTAATGAAAACAGCCTCGGGACTTTTACATCACAATAGGAGGCACATTGACGACTGAGCAATCCTTAGACTTGAAGCACTTGTGTACAGTGCTCTGACAAATTCGGTAGACATGGTGGATTTCATTCCCAAGAAGTGAGTGTTCACACCTAGACAAAAATTTCTCCAGGGAGAAGTGATCATCCAAGAATC
>NW_006947594.1:0-662 GCF_000164805.1 Carlito syrichta | reverse complement strand
GAGTATCACATGTTCTCACTCATATAGCGGACTTGATCACCCAACGTATTACCATAAGAAAATGACTGATAGTGGTGGGAAACTATGGTGGGGAGGGAGGGGAAGGGAGATGGGATTAATGGTAGTAAACATCTGTCGGGACGGAGAGACACCTTTTATCAACAAGGGTGCCTGAACGGAGCATATTTGTATACCTAACCCTTAACTGTACCCGACAATATCATAGTAAAAAAATATTGATTATTAAAAAAAAAGAAAGATGCAAATGAAATAAATGAGAATGGAAAAGATATACCATCCAAACAGTAATGCCTAGAAACCTAATGCACATGCATCTAGTTCAGCACTTCAGGATAATTGAAACAACAACAAAAACATAAACCCATAAAAAACAAAGAGATACATTTATAATTACACCTGGAGATCTTAACTCTCTTAGCTCAGGAGTTTATAGAATGGGCAGACAAGGAAGTTGAAGGTTACAAAAGTCAAAACCTTCCAGCTACTTATATAATTGACAATCAACAGTCACATTTGTATGGTTAAATTTGCCTTCACTGTGCTGTTTTGGTTGCATATCTAGAGGAGCCCATGTTGTGGCAATGTCAGTATTCCCCCTGGTCATCTATTTCTTCTATTCCTGTTCAATTTGAATTTCATGT
>NW_006947593.1:0-994 GCF_000164805.1 Carlito syrichta | reverse complement strand
TGAGTCTCTTGTAGATCCTTGATGTTAGGTCTTTGTCAGACCTGGAGTTGGAAAATATTTTTCTCAGTCTGTCTCCCTGCTCTTGTGATGGTATCTTGGCTTTGCAGAAGCTTGTCAGTTTAATAAGGTCCCACTTGTCTATCTTATCTCTTATGGCATGGGCACTTTGTGTTTTGATCAGGAATTAGTTGCCAATTTCAACTTCCTTAAGAGTGACTGCTGCATTTTCTAAGGTTCTTACAGTTTGAGGTTTTACATTAAATCTGAGATCCATTTAGCATTAATTTTTGTGTATGGGGATAGGTAGGAGTCCTGCTTCAATCTTCTACATATGGTCAGTCTCTGGCTTATTTTTAAGATACCTATTGACTGGATAGAGAATTTCCTGAGTTGATTTGTAAGGTGGTTTTTCCTACAGTGTTCCATTCTTTCTCTCTCTCTCTCTCTCTCTCTCTCTCTCTCTCTCTCTGTCTCTCTCTCTTTCTCTTTTCTTTCTTATTTTCCAGATGATTTCCTTGTCCCTACTTTTGGGACACTCTACACAATTTATTTAGACAATAGCATTTTTAATTTTCAAGAGCCTGTTCTTACTCTTTGGTTTTTCCTTTTTATCACAGCCCTCTGTTCTTGTTTTTTGGATGCACTATTGTCTTATGATTTAAAAATCATAGTAAAGAGTTTCAGTTATGTTCAATATTTACTATTTAAGCAGATAGGTAAAACAGTAAACTACTTAATAAAGCTAGCCATCTAAAATTATTCAGATAGAAAGCGTTCTTGTTTAAGTTGATAGTCCTTTCTTCAATTTGCTAGAAAACACAATACAACAATCTGTGTTTCAAAGTGTCTGTGAAAGGAGCACAGTCACTACTATTTGTTTGACCAAGATTTCCTTTGCTCTCTGTCATTCAAAAACTAGCGGTTACTTTGAATTTAGTCTAAAGTCAAAAATAAATAAAAGTCAGGGTTCTCAGAAATCTAAAAAGAAGAGAGA
>NW_006947592.1:0-1023 GCF_000164805.1 Carlito syrichta | reverse complement strand
AGCCAAGATCTTGTCCCTTTACAAAAAACCACAAAATTTCCAAAGATATTCCTCTACTTTCCGTCCACATGCAGTGTAGAAGCACTTATTTCTTCCAAAATCCTGACCTGCTTCTGTTATGGCTTGTTTTATTAATGATGGTCAGTCTTACGGGGGTATGTGGTAGTACAAAGTAGTTTCTTTTGCATTTCTTTGATGATGAGTGAGGCTGAGCAATTTTCATGTGTCTGTTGGCTGCCCATTTCTCTTCTTATGAAAATGTCCAATCACGTATATTGCACACTTTTCAAAGGGAATGTTTTTCAGATTTTTCTGAGTGTTTGAGTTTCTTGTAGATCCTAGATGTAATGCCTCTTTACAGATGTATAGGTTGAGAATCGTCTTTCCCATTCTGTTGGCTCTATCCCTGCCCTTCTGATGGTTTCTTATGTTTTGCAGAAGTATATTAATTTGATGTACTCCCATTTGTCTTACTTACATATAACCCTATATATTACATATATAGAACCCAGGTTCTATATAACCCTGAAGAGTAATTAGTTTCCGATTCCTGTTTATGTAATGGTGTCTTCTGCGTTTTCTAAGATTATTATAATTTGTTGCTTTACGTTTAGTTCTTTGATCCCTATAGAGTTAATGTGTATGGTGATAGATAGGTGTCTTGTTTCTATCTTGTGCGTGTTGTCAGCCTTTTCCCAGCACCATTTACTGAATGTTTTCTCCATTACCCAGTGGGTCTTGGAGGTTTTTTTTAAAGATGAGTTGGTTGAGGATTTGAGCATTTCATTCTCTGTCCTTATCCATTGGGCTTTGTAAATATTCTTGTACCAATACCAGGCTGTGTTGATTTCTGTAAACATATAGTAAAATTTGAAGTCTGGAACTGCGATAGCTCCTGCTTTGTTTATTTTGATATATTCTCTTGGCTATTCATGATGGTTTATGGTATCATATGAATTTTTTTTGTATTTTCAGGTCTGAGATGAATGATGTTAACTTTCACTGAAAGTTTTTTCATTGAAT
>NW_006947591.1:0-356 GCF_000164805.1 Carlito syrichta | reverse complement strand
CCTTTGACATTGCTGAACTTATTAATTCTGAAAGGTGTAGGGTGTGTGTGTGTGTGTGTGTTTGAACTTTTTAGAGTTATCTGCATATAACTCTGTGAAGAGAGTTAACTTTACTTCTTTCTTTCACGATAGGATAACTTTGGGATTTATTTTTTCCTGAATTGCTCTGTCCAGAACACTTGGCACTATCTTGAAAAGAAGTGGTGAAAGAATGCATCCTTGTCTTGTTCTTGATCTTTTTGGGAAAAGCTTGGGGTGTCATCACTGAGTATCATATTAGCTTTGTGTGTTCATATATGGTCTTTTTTATGTAATGGAAGTGTTCTTTATTCTTAGTTGTTTTTTAGTATTTTTGT
>NW_006947590.1:0-387 GCF_000164805.1 Carlito syrichta | reverse complement strand
AGAAGGCAGTCACCACCAGCAGTACACTGGAAAGTACATCATCTAATGAATGTTTGCTTTCAGGAAAACAGATACATTTTCAATTTATTCATGGTGCCAGGTGTTCCTTAGCTGTACACTTTGGGGTTTGAGTTAAGTGCCTGCAGTTTTCCTTTTTCATAGGAAAAGTATAAAAGTAGAGATTTGCTGTTATACTATGCTTGATGAAGGCAGTGCCTCCTAGATGTCTGCAGGCACTTTTGACTTCAAATTCAAATGTAATCTCAAGGAGATCTTTCCTTGCCTTGATACTTTGGTGTGAGTCTTGGTACTAGGACCTGGACATGAAGCAGGTGCAAATCGTGGTCTGGTTTTCAACATGTGGTAGAAAACACCAATTAATCTCTT
>NW_006947589.1:0-791 GCF_000164805.1 Carlito syrichta | reverse complement strand
GACTGGAGTTGGGTGGTATCTCAGTGTAGATTTAATTTGTATCTCCTTGATGACTAGTGAGGCTGAACATTTTTTCCATTTTTCTGTTGCTGCTCAAATGTCTTCTTTTGAGAAGTGCCTATTCATATCTTTAGCCCACTTTGTAATGGGCTGTTTGTTTTTTTCTTTTCAGCATGTTTGAGTTTCTTGTAGATCCTTGATGTTAGGCCTTTGTCAGACCTGGAGTTGGAAAATATTTTTCTCAGTCTGTCTCCCTGCTCTTGTGATGGTTTCTTGGCTTTGCAGAAGCTTGTCAGTTTAATAAGGTCCCACTCGTCTATCTTATCTCTTATGGCATGGGCACTTTGTGTTTTGATCAGGAATTGGTTGTCAATTTCAACTTTCTTAAGAGTGACTCCTGCATTTTCTAAGGCTCTTACAGTTTGAGGTTTTACATTAAATCTGTGATCCATTTAGCGTTAATTTTTGTGTATGGGGATAGGTAGGAGTCCTGCTTCAATCTTCTACATATGGTCAGTCTCTGGCTTATTTTTAAGATACCTTTTGACTGGATAGAGAATTTCCTGAGTTGATTTGTAAGGCGGTTTTTCCTACAGTGTTCCATTCTTTCTCTCTCTCTCTCTCTGTCTCTCTCTCTTTCTCTTTTCTTTCTTATTTTCCAGATGATTTCCTTGGCCCTACTTTTGGGACACTCTACACAATTTATTTAGACAATAGCATTTTTAATTTTCAAGAGCCTGTTCTTACTCTTTGGTTTTTCCTTTTTATCACAGCACTCTGTTCTTGTTTTT
>NW_006947588.1:0-755 GCF_000164805.1 Carlito syrichta | reverse complement strand
ACATCAAAAGAGCAGGGATACAGCCAACAGAATGGGGATAAATGATTCTCCACCTATATATCTGTAAAAAGGCAGAACATCTAGGATCTGCAAGAAACTCAAGCACTCAGAAAAATCAGACAAACATTTCCTTTGAAAAACGTGCAAAATACGTGATTGGACACTTTTCATAAGGAAAGATACGGGCAACCAGCAGACACATGAAAATTGCTCAGCCTCACTCATCATCAAAGAAATGCAAATGAAACCACTTTGAAATACCACATGCCCCTGTAAGACTGGACATCTTAATAAAAAAACAATAACAGATGCAGGTAAGTATTTGGGAAGAAATAAATGCTTCTACACAGCATGTGGACTGAAAAGTAGAACAACATTTTTGGAAAACAGTGTGGTGGTTTGTAAAGGGACATGATATTGACCTACCATGTGACTCAACAATTCCCCGGTAGAGAATTTACCTGGAGGAATTCAAATCATTTTACCAAATAGATACCTTCACCAGTGTGTTTTATGCACCTCTAATCACAATTGCAATAAAACATGGTACCAACCATGTTGCCCATCAAAGCTGGAATGGGTAAAATAAATGTGGTATATAAACACTGGAATCTTATGCAGCCTTAAGAAATGACAGTTATAGGGATTTTGCAGAACGTTTGATGGATATGAGGCAGGTCATTTTCCGTAATTTACCACAGAAACAAAGAACAGAGTTTCATATTTCCTCACTCATGAACTGAATTGATCATTTA
>NW_006947587.1:0-778 GCF_000164805.1 Carlito syrichta | reverse complement strand
CCCCACATTTTTTAAAAAAGTTAAAATAAATAAATAAATAAATAAATGAAAGCTGTAAAACATGCATCAGACTTTATTAGTTTATTCTATTTTTTATTTTTTATTTTTACTTTAAAAATGGTTACAATTCAGTGTTGGGCCTAGAAATGTTCACTATGCTGCGTTTGATTTTTTAAGAATTGTATAATATTCCAATGATAACTCCTTTTCCTTTTAATACGTTGGAATACATGGCATAATTCTGCCTTCAAAATTGACAACTACAATGTTTCTCACATAAATTTGGCATGTTTTATTCTGCCGAAATTGAAATTTTTTGAGATACCAGATCTGTATCATTCTTAGAAAACTTAACCTTGAAATTTAGTTTACTTAAGTGCTATTCAGAAGGCAGAATGCATAATAAATCTTTAATATTTTAGAAAATAATAGTGTACCATAACTTAATACAGTTTTTCCACATTGAAAATTTGTGTACGTTTTCCTGATGCACTCTGTATTTTATAGTTGTTAATTATGTTTAAATGTTACAGATGTGCAATCCTTAGAGAATAGTTTCCCTTATATATTTTAAGGAAATTTAAAACCACATTCCCTTTATATGTTAACCCAATTTTTATTTTTAAAAGAGTATTTCCATTGAATCACCTAGTATTTTCTCTACCGAAGACATAATATTGTACTCTGCAAGAAAATATCTGATTAATCGGATACTTTTAATCACCAAGCCTTTCAATGAGGCACTCAGAAAAAAGAGAATTTGGGGCCCAATATATAT
>NW_006947586.1:0-871 GCF_000164805.1 Carlito syrichta | reverse complement strand
ATTGTGATAAATGGCTAAACACTGAAAAAGAAAATGTGATTGGGCAATTGTGGAAAGAAAAGAGATAGCTACCTGATTCCTGCATGCTCTGATTCTCCTTCCTGAGAGGTGAAGATGAGCAAAAACTCGCCTCCACTGTGGGTGAAACCCTATAGCTGGCTTGATTAGAAACATAGATTTTAATAGTAAGGAGATTTTAAAGCAGCAGACTACTATGAGTCCTCAAGGAGCTAAGGTTTCCCTGGTCCCATTTCAGAGATGTTTCACTGAAGTCTCTGAGATGATAACTGGCTGGCTTTAAGGCACCTACCCTGGAATCCTATAAGTAAGGACTCCCATCCCAGAGTTTCACTGCCTTATCATGTCTTTCCCACTGTTCAGTGACGGGGTTCTCAGCCTTGGCTGCACATTGGAGTCACCTGGAGAGCGTGAGCATTAAAACCATCTGACATCTGAGTCCCAAAGGCTTTGCTTTAATGGGTCTGAGGTGCAGTCGGAGTATCAGAAGTTTCAAAATCTTTAATGAGCATCCAGAGATGCAAATAACCATTTAGTGCTTGACAAACTCACCTCCAGCACTTGTTTAAAATGTAGATTCCTCTGGTCCCAGCTATTCTGATTCAGAAGCTTAGGCTGGGCTAGGAATGCACATATTTTTTATGAGCACAAGATTCTGATGCAGGAACCAGCTACTTAGAAACTACTTAACAACCTCAGTTAAAGCAGGGGACAGAGATGGAATTATTTTTACTGCCATCTTTATAGAGGAAAGGAAAATCTAGGTCAGTCTATGAGTGAACGAATACTTAACTGCCTGCAGAGTTGGTTAAAGCCCCACAGGCTCTTTATCTGCTTTCTAAATTAAACATTC
>NW_006947585.1:0-776 GCF_000164805.1 Carlito syrichta | reverse complement strand
AAAAGTGCAAAACTCTATACTCGAAGTCACAAAATTGTATAAAGCTGAAAGACGTCCAGCGAGTACAAGAACACTGCTATGCAGGAAATGAATGGGTTCAGACATGCAGATACCTCATTCATTGAACAGGCTGTTTGAGGACATTGTAGTAAGAATAATGCTCCTTGCCAAAGATGTCCACATTCTAATCCCAAGAATCTCCAAATAAGTTACCTTACAAGACAGTCTTGTCAGATATGATTAAGTTAAGCATCTTGAGAGGGAGATTATATTGTAATGTAATCATGAGAATCCTGATGAGTGAAAGAGGTAGAGAGAGATTTGAGGAGACTACACTGCTGGATTTGAAAAATGGGGGAAAGGGTTATGAACTAAGGAGTGCAGACAGCCTCCAAAAGCCAGAAAATGAAAAGATGAGGTTTCTTTCCTAGGGCCTTCTGTACAAATGCCACCCTGCAGACACTTATTTCAGTCAGATTTGTTTCAAACTACTCCAGAATGAAAAGATCTTATTTCAGTCAGATTTGTTTCAAACTACTCCAGAATGAAAAGATTATAAATTTACTTACTTTGAGCCACTAAAGTTGGGATAATTTGTTATATTAGCATTAAAGACTAGTACAGGTATTTAAAATGAAATAAGCACTGGAGACACAAAGATGAACTAGACACCATCCCTAGATTAAGGAAATCATCATGGAATGATGAAGATGTGGATATACGCTATGAAGATATCCCATGAAAAATATGCATATTGTGACACAATGTGATAGCAG
>NW_006947584.1:0-810 GCF_000164805.1 Carlito syrichta | reverse complement strand
TGCTTTTTCCTGCGTTTCCTGAGAATATATAATATGGTGTTTTATATTTAGGTCTTGATTCATTTAGAGTTAATGTGTTGGTGATAGATTGAGGGCCTGTTTCAATCTTGTGCATGTTGTCAGCCTTTCCCAGCAACATTTACTGAATATGTTCTCCATTACGTAGTGGGTCTTTGAGGTTTTTTCAAACATCAGTTGATTAAGAATTTGAGGATTACATTCTCTGTCCTGATCCATTGGCCAATGGACCTATTCTTGTACCAATACCAGACTGTGTTGATTACTTTAAACATTTAGAAATGTTTGAAGACTGGAACTGCAATAGCCCCTGCTTTGTTTCTTTTGATCAGAATCTTTTGGCTATTCATGATTTTTTATTGTTTTCTATGAATTCTTTATTGTAATTTCCAGGTCTGAGAAGAAGGATGTTGCCTTAATGGTTATTTCATTGAATCTGTGGATTGACTAAAACGCTAATTTTTACATTAAAACAGGTAAGTAAAGTCAGGGCAACAAGCATGTCAAATTGTCATTAATGAAAACAACCTCGGGACTTTTACATCACAATAGGAGGCACATTGACGACTGAGCAATCCTTAGGCTTGAAGCACTTGTGTACAGTGCTCTGGCAAATTCGGTAGACATCGTGGATTTCATTCCCAAGAAGTGAGTGTTCACACCTAGACAAAAATTTCTCCAGGGAGAAGTGATCATCCAAGAATCCTCCAAACGAGGTAGTCTTTTTCTTTAAGCAGTCTTATTGAGAGGACCCAGAAACACCCAAACTGGGATGGGACCTGAAGGGGTCCC
>NW_006947583.1:0-933 GCF_000164805.1 Carlito syrichta | reverse complement strand
TGTGTTCTATTTTTTTCCTAAAAATCTTAAGAAGAAATACCACAGCAATATCACATTTGAGTTTATACCTTTCTCTGATAACTGATCCCATGAGCACAAAGAAGATAAGTACAGACTCTGGACACTGCTAAATGAGGGAAGGAGGAGAAACGAGGGTCACACAACTACACACTGGGACCAGATCCACTATCAGGGAAGAGAGAGGTCACTAGAAGCCCAAACCTCACCTGCAGTAATTAATTTGTGTGGCAAATACATGTACCCCACAACCCTAAAATAAAATAATAAATATTCCCCATTTTTAGCTTATGTTACTATGCTTTCTTTTTAACAACCAAAAAACATTAGTTTAGATTACCTTAATGAAATGGTTTTAAGTTATTTGAAATGACGTCAGAACATAAAATATTTAATTAGGAAGTTAGGGGAAAAAAGGAGAGATTGCCTAAAGCCCACGGGTTGAAGAACAGCCCGGGCAACTTGGGGAGACCTCATCTCTACAATACATAATTCTTTGAAAAATATTACCCAGGCATTGTAGTACACACGTGTAGTTCGGGCTTCTTGGAAGACTGAGGTGGAAGAATTGCCTGAGCTCAGCACGTTGTATCTAGGATGATTATGAGCGTGCCACTGCAATCCAATCTAGGATGAAGTGAGATTTCACTTAAAAAAAAAAAAAAAAAGTAGCCAGGCTCGGTGGCTCAGCCTGTAATCCCGCGCCTTTGGGAGGCTGAGGTGAGTGGATTGCCTGAGCCCGCGGGTTCGAGACCCGCCTGGGCAGCGAGACTTCATCTCTACAATAAATCAAAAAAATCAGCCGGGCTTGGTAGCGCATGCCTGTAATTCCGGCTACTTGGAAGGCTGAGGCGGAAGGATCACCAGAGACCAGCAGGTCGAGGCTGCCGTGGCCTGGAGCGGTCACTGCACTCC
>NW_006947582.1:0-705 GCF_000164805.1 Carlito syrichta | reverse complement strand
AAGTGTTCTTTATTCTTAGTTGTTTTTTAGTATTTTGTTGTGAAGAAGTGTGAACTTCTGTTCAATCTTTTTCTACATCAGTTATGAAGATATATTTTCACTTTTATGCTGTTAATGTGTGGCATGTTACTTTGATTGATCTTTGTATGATAATACATTTATTTTTGTATGCTGTGCTATATTTGCATTCCAGGAATAAATTCCACTTGGTGTGGTGTTTAGTTTAATTCATTTTAATATGCTGCTAAACTCTGATTCTGGTGTCATGTTGAGAATTTTTGGCAAGACCCTTTCCGGCAGGGAGCCGGTCCCTGCAGTGCAGTATTGATCCACTTATATAAAAGCCAAGCTAGTTTCCTTGTCTAGATCAGTTCCAGGGCAGAACTCTTGTACTCTTTCCTTGCTTACTCTTCACTTGTAAGGTACATACTCTAAATTATTTTTTCAGGTTTTTTTTATTCCTTCAACAAACATCGATTGAACACCCACTATGTGCCATGCACTGCTGGAGGCAGAAGACAAACACAACTCCTGCCTTCATGAAACTTATTCTCTAGAAGGGAGAGATAGATAATACACAGATTAATAAACAAATGAGACCAACTCAGATTGTGATAAATGGCTAAACACTGAAAAAGAAAATGTGATTGGGCAATTGTGGAAAGAAAAGAGATAGCTACCTGATTCCTGCATGCTCTGATTCTC
>NW_006947581.1:0-682 GCF_000164805.1 Carlito syrichta | reverse complement strand
TTTAAGTTATTTGAAATAACGTCAGAACATAAAATATTTAATCAGGAAGTTAGGGAAAAAAAGGAGAGATTGCCTAAAGCCCACAGGTTGAAGAACATTCTGGGCAACTTGGGGAGACCTCATCTCTACAATACATAATTCTTTGAAAAATATTACCCAGGCATTGTAGTACACACGTGTAGTTCGGGCTTCTTGGAAGACTGAGGTGGAAGAATTGCCTGAGCTCAGCAGGTTGTATTTAGGAGGATTATGAGCGTGCCCCTGCAATCCAGCCTGGAGGATGAAGTGAGACTCCCCTAAAAAAAAAAAAAAAAAAAAAAAAAAAGTAGCCGGGCTCGGTGGCTCAGCCTGTAATCCCGCGCCTTTGGTAGGCTGAGGTGAGTGGATTGCCTGAGCCCGCGGGTTTGAGACTCGCCTGGGCAGCGAGACTTCATCTCTACAATAAATCAAAAAAATCATCCGGGCTTGGTAGCACATGCCTGTAATTCCGGCTACTTGGAAGGCTGAGGCGGAAGGATCGCCAGAGACCAGCAGGTCGAGGCTGCCGTGGCCTGGAGCGGCCACTGCACTCCAGTCTGGATCAGAGAGTGAGACTCCAACTCAGGAAAAAAAAAAAATAAACAGAATTTTCTGGCAATCTTTAATAAATATCTTTTTTTGTTTGTTTGTTTGTTTGAGTTGG
>NW_006947580.1:0-786 GCF_000164805.1 Carlito syrichta | reverse complement strand
TTTCTTTTTCATTTACTTATGTCCTCTTAATTTCTGTTAGCAATGTTTGTAGTTTTTAATGTACTGTCTCTGTCTGGTTAAGTTTATACTTTTGGGGTGCTATTGTAAATGAGTTGTTTTCTTAATGGTTTCTTCAGGTTGCTCTTTGAAAGTATAGAAATGCACCTGGCTTTTGTATGTTGAATTTGTACCCTTTGACATTGCTGAACTTATTAATTCTGAAAGGTGTAGGGTGTGTGTGTGTGTGCGCGTGTGTGTGTGTTTGAACTTTTTAGAGTTATCTGCATATAACTCTGTGAAGAGAGTTAACTTTACTTCTTTCTTTCACGATAGGATAACTTTGGGATTTATTTTTTCCTGAATTGCTCTGTCCAGAACACTTGGCACTATCTTGAAAAGAAGTGGTGAAAGAATGCATCCTTGTCTTGTTCTTGATCTTTTTGGGAAAAGTTTGGGGTGTCATCACTGAGTATCATATTAGCTTTGTGTGTTCATATATGGTCTTTTTTATGTAATGGAAGTGTTCTTTATTCTTAGTTGTTTTTTAGTATTTTTGTTGTGAAGAAGTGTGAACTTCTGTTCAATCTTTTTCTACATCAGTTATGAAGATATATTTTCACTTTTATGCTGTTAATGTGTGGCATGTTACTTTGATCTTTGTATGATAATACATTTATTTTTGTACACTGTGCTATATTTGCATTCCAGGAATAAATTCCACTTGGTGTGGTGTTTAGTTTAATTCATTTTAATATGCTGCTAAACTCTGATTCTGGTGTCATGTTG
>NW_006947579.1:0-793 GCF_000164805.1 Carlito syrichta | reverse complement strand
TTAGGGCTCTGAAGGGGAATTAGTTTCCAATTCCAGTTTCCCTAATGGTGTCTCTGCATTTTCTAAGATTATTATAATTGTTGTTTTACGTTTAGGTCTTTGATCCATATAGAGTTAATGTGTATGCTGATAGATAGAGGGCCTGTTTCAATCTTGTGCATGTTGTCAGCCTTTTCCCAGGACCATTTGCTGAATATGTCCTCCATTACCCAGTGGGTCTTGGAGGTTTTTTCAAAGATGAGGTTGAGGATTTCAGGATTTCATTCTCTTTCCTGATCCTTTGGCCTATGGACATGTTCTTGTACCCGGAACAGGCTGTGTTGATTATTGTAAACATATAGTAAAGTTTGAAGTCTGAAACTGCGAAAACTCCCGTTTTGTTTCTTTTGATAAGATTCTTTGGCTATACATAATTGTTTATGGTTTGACACGAGTTCTTTCTTATTTTTTTTGAGTTGGATTCTCACTCTTTCACCCAGAATGGAGATCACTAGCCACTCCCTGCCACTGCAACCTCGACCTGCTGGATCCAGTGATCCTTCCACCTCAGCCTTCCAATTATCCGGAATTACAGGCATGCTGTACCATGCCCGGCTGATTTTTTGATTTATTGTAGAGATGAGGTCTTGCTGCCCAGGCTCAGGCAATCCACTCCAGACAGTCTCCCAAAGGAGGGGGATTACAGACTGAGCCACCGAGCCCGGCCATATGAGTACTTTATTGTAATCTCCAGGTCTCAGAAGAATGATGTTAACTTAATTGTTATTTCATTGAATCTGTAGTTGACAAAAAG
>NW_006947578.1:0-753 GCF_000164805.1 Carlito syrichta | reverse complement strand
TGGTCCCCCAAATCTCTTTTTTCTGTCTACTCATTTTAAAGACTTAGTCATCAAATCTATCAGATTAATCGAATACTTTGCTGCAGAGTACAGAATTACTTCTAACGGTAGAGAAGATACTGGGTGATTCAATGGAAATACTCTTTTAAAAATATAAATTTGGTTAAAATATTAAGTGAATGTGCTTTTATATCTCCTTCAAATATATTAGGGAAACTTTTCTCTAAAAATTGCACATCTGTAACATTTAATCAAAATTAACAAGCAGAAAATTCAGAGGGCTCCAAGAAATAGGACATAAATTTTAAGAATGAGGAAAGCAATATTAAAATACGATACTGTTTTATTTTCTAACATTTTTAAAGATTTATTATGCATTCTGCCTTCTGAATAGCACTTAGGTACACTGAATCTCAAGGTTCAGGTTTCTAAGAATAATATAGATCTGGAATCTCAACAAGTTTGAATTTAGGCAGAATAAATCATTCAGAATTTATGTGAGAAACAATGTAGTTGTCCATTTGGAAGGCAGAATTATACCATGTAATCCAACGTATTAAAAGGAAAAGGAGTTACCATTGGAGAACTATACAATTCTTAAAAAATCCATCCCAGCATAATGAACATTTCTAGGCCCAACCCTGAATTGTAACTATTTTGAAAGTAAAAATAATAAAAAATAGACTAAACAAATAAAGTCAGTTGCATGTTTTACAGCTTTCATTTATTTAGGTATTTTAATTTTTTAAAAAG
>NW_006947577.1:3778-5023 GCF_000164805.1 Carlito syrichta | reverse complement strand
GTACATCATTATGTCTTAGGTAGAGAAAATCCTTGGGGATTCAGTGGAAATACACTTTGAAAAATAGAAATTGGTTTAAAATACAAGGGAAATATCATTTTATATTTCCTTCAAATAGGGGAACCTTTTGAGTAGGGGTTGCATATGTGTAATTTTAAATTAAAATTCACCAGCAGAAAATACAGCGTTTCCCAAGAATATGTACAAAAGTTTTAAGAAAGGAAAAAGATATGTTAAATTATTCTACAGTTTTTCTTCTTAAATCGTTAAGATTTATTATGCATTCTGTCTTCTGAATAGACACATAGGTACTCTGATCCTCCATGTGAAGTTGACTTAGGATGATACACGTCTGGAATCTCAACACGTTTCAATTTGTGCAGAATAAATCATTCAGCATTTATGTGAGAAATGTAGTAGTGTCAAAGTTGAAACCAAATGTACAATGGCCTCTCACGTATTAATAGGAAAGGAAGTTATAATGGGAGTCGTGCGCCCTTCTTAGAAATCAATCCCTTCAAAAGGAACATTTCTATCCCCAACCCTGGACTGCAACTATCTTTACAGGAAAAAAGTTAAAAAAAAAAAAATAGAAGAAAGCAAATACAGTCAGTTGCACGTTTTACAGCTTTTATTGACGTATTTATTTTATTTTAATTGTTGCACAATATGGGGTACAATTCAGAGTTAGATATTCAAACATTGATTATGCGTGATCCCTGGATGGTGAGGTCTGCCCCACCCTCCCTTAACAATATAACTCCACAGCCAATCCCACCCCTACCCGAAAACAGTTTTCTACTACTGCCAATCACTTTCTTCTCGCACTCTAATCGATCAAGTACAGCTCATGAGGGAGAACATTTGGAACTCTATTCTTTGTTTCCGTGATAATTCACCGAGAATGAAACGAATTCATATCCATCAAGCTTTCTGCAACATCCTTATACCTGTCACTTGTCAGGGATGCGTAACATTCCATTTTGTGTATGTTCCACATTCATTTTATCCATTCCAGCTTTGAAGTGCGACATGGTTGGTGTCAGGTTTTTTTCAAATGTGATTAGAGCTGCAATAAGCATGCTTATGCAGATATCGTTTTGTAAAAGATCTGAGTTCCTCCAGGTTTATTCCCTACAGGGGAATTACAGGGTCACATGGTAGGTCAATTTCTTGTCCCTTTAGAAACTGCCACACTGATTTCCAAAGATGTTGCTGTACTTTTCAGTCCACATGCAGTGCAGA
>NW_006947577.1:0-3277 GCF_000164805.1 Carlito syrichta | reverse complement strand
AGAGTAGCTGCCGGTTCCTTTTTTCATAAAGGAGTCTCCTGAGTGTCTGTGATGATTATAATTTGGTGTTTTACGTTTAGGTCTTTGATCCATTGAGAGTTAATGTGTATGGTGATAGTGAGGGGTCCTGTTTGAATCTTGTTCATGTAGTCAGACTTTTCCCAGCAACATGTACTGAATAGGTTCTCCATTCCCCAGTGGGTCCTGGAGGTTCCTTCAAAGATGAGTTGGGTGAGAATTTGAGGATTTCACCCTCTGTCCAGAGCCATCAGCCTGTGGACCTTTTCCAGTACCAATACCAGGCTGTTTGGCTTATTGTAAACTTATACTAAAGTTTCAATTGCGGAAAGTGATAGTTCCTGCTTTGTATCTTTTGATAAGGATTCTTTCGGCTCTTCATGATTGTTTTAAATTTCAGATGAATTCGCTATTGTAATTTCCAGGTCTGAGAAGAATGATGTTAACTTATTGGTTTTTTCCCTGTTTCACTCGTTGGCCTAAACGGCTAATTTTTCAATGAAAAGATGTGAGCAAAGTCAGGAAAGCAAGCATGTCAGCTTGCCATTCATGACATCAGCCTCAGAACTGTGACATCATAATGGGCGGGACCTTGACGACTGAGCAAGCCTTCAGTATCAAGGATTTATGTACAGCGCTCTGACAAAAGCGGAAGACATGGTGGATTTTCATTCCCAAGAATTGAAGGAAGCAAGGTGTTCACACCTATCCGAAAACGTCTGCAGGGGTAAGTGGCCGTTCAAGAATCCACTAGGTAATGTAGTCTTTTTGTTTTCACGCAGAAGTTATCGAGAGGACAGAAAAGCTCCCACAGTGGGAGATCCTGAGGGGGTTCCCCACGAGGTAGTCTTTCATTACTATGGTCACAGAGACTTGTTGGAGTTTGGTCATAGCACAACCTAATAATATTTCATCACTTTCTTTGGTTTAGACACTTTTGAATGTTTTTCATATTATTTTCCAGCCTTAAACCGTTTTTCTCTCAGGGTTTGAACATTTTTCACTAACTTCAAAGTCAGTTTTCTAGAATTTTCAATTATCTAAATTTGTGTATGAATGAGTATCCCAAATATTTCTTTATAAATGTCCATATTTCTGAGTAGAGGAATTAAAAGATGGTAATGTAATTTTCTCCAACAACAAGTAATGATGATAGGGTTCCATCTTCTGGAAAGTAAGATGTTTTTGCAAATGTGTATAAAGATAAACAAGTTAAATTCTGGTTTATGAATGGGGCTTGTGTTCCAGGACTGTGACGCAGTGACACAGGCTATGTCAGCCACTCTAACTTGATACCTCAGCCCTTCCCTCCCCCCATTCCTATGACTTCCTTCTATTTTGGACATTGCTCTGCCTCACCCCCTCTGAAAAGGAGATGTTAGGAAAGGAGGTGGAGAGAATTTCCCTCCTTTATTTCTGATATGTTCCAGAAAGCTGTATTTTGATATCATATTTACAAAATGCATTCTTAAGTGTTAACAAGTGACATTTTTTCTTTAGAGAAATAGTTTCATTTATTTACTAGAGTCCCTTATTGATGCCTGATGCTTATCTGACCTAAGGAGCTTGACCTTAAGGTGACTTACAGTGCTGACATCTCATCTTGACCATTGTTGAGAGAGCCATTCTATGCAAACTGTAAGAGGGAAGATTTTTTCCCTTCATGGAAACTTCCCATTTTTTTCCTGTTGTTGACTTTCCTTAGATAAATCCATTTGGGATTAATTATCCTGCTCCAGTTAAGACTATCGATGAATAATTTTGCCAGAAAATAATGTTAAATACTTAAATTAGGAGGCTATCTGTGTCTTTACAGATGATATACACAGGTTGTAGGGAATAAGAGATGGTGCAGAAAGAAAGGTCAGTGTGAAATTAACATGTGTGTATTTGGGAAGGAGGAAACCACTGTCTCCTGGTAGATTGTCAAGGAACAAGGTCACTAGGCCTAGTACCCCAGGGGTTCAGGAAAATGTATTTTACATTATATGACAATTATGCTAGGAAAATAGTAAGGACAGCCCTAAAGGGAAGGGGCCAGGCAGCCAGTGCTGGGAATCATTTCAAACATTTCCAGAGAACAGAGTTTAGGCTCACTTGTGCAAGTGAGGCCTGATAAAGAGGTCTGATACATTCTTAGCCCCTAAGTCAATGTACTCTTACTTGTTCAAAATTATAAAGTAGACATTTCTAGGTAATGTAACTTGGAGAAGGGACAAGAGGCAAAGGTGCCTCTGCACAACCAGGAGGTTAGCTCCATGCAAGAGTCAGTGCATGCTTGCAGGAATATTGGATGGAGCTGTTATTGATAGGATAGGCTGAGTTCTTCCTGACATGCTCTGGGGTTAGCTACTTGTAGCTAGCTACACCCATGACTAGTTACACCCATGCTCTACCCATGACTAGTTACACTTCCAAGAGTGCTAACCTGGAACTCAGAAGATTCAATAAGTTTTTCTGGGTTGTTTATTTAACTATCACAGAGTCTTAAAAAGTCACAAAGCCTCTCTGTGTCTCACTTCATTTGGCCATAGAAAGAAAGTAATGACGTTTACTTCAATTTTCTTCTAGAATAAATATAAACATCAAACTTTGAAATGTTTTAAAGATGATTTTTATTGCTTTAGGGTTATAAAAGGAGAAAGAAAGAAGGAAAGGAGGGAAGGATTGAAGAAAAGAAATATAAGAAAGAAAGAAAGGGAAGACAAAGGGAGAGAAGGGAGGACTGGACGAAGAAAAACAGTCACTTAAATCTCATCTTGTTCTATGCTGAGATTCTGAATTATTTCAGCAAAAGTTGGATGCTCTGGAGAAATATAGGTAATATCTCTAGAAATCTGTTTCTTACTTACACTAAAAAAAGGTGAGTAGTACAGCCACTGAACTTGTATATTGCATGAGAAATCCAAATTCTGATCTCTGGGAACTTAACTGCTTTACATGTCTTAACTTTTATGGTTGCTGCTGTTGGCTGCAGGCATTCTGAAACAATCAGGATTCTCTTTAAAACTGAAGAACTGTGCAATATACTTTAACCACTGAGTCCTAAACCACAAAACTCATCACAGAGTCTGGCAGAGCAGATCAGCAATAAGAAGATGTCTTTGAAAGACTAAGATGAACATTAATCAACAAATGCTATGGTGGGAGATGGCCACTAATTTCAAATTTTTCATCTCTGGTAATCAGTTATTACTATGTTTCCTGATGTTGTATTTGTCACTATTTTAAGCCATTTCCCCTGATGACGTGGGTTAAA
>NW_006947576.1:0-785 GCF_000164805.1 Carlito syrichta | reverse complement strand
AATGAGTCACATGGTAGGTCAAAATCTTGTCCATTTACAAATCACCACACAGTTTTTCAAAGATGTTGCTCTACTCTACAGTCTACGTGCAGTGTAAAAGCATTTATTTCTTCCCAAATCCTGACCTGCATCTGTTATTGTTTGTTTTATTAATGATGGCCAGTATTACAGGGGGTACGTGATATTTCAAAGTCGTTTCATTTGCATTTCTTTGAGGATTAGTGAGGCTGAGCAATTTTCATGTGCCTCTATGCTGCCCTAATCTCTTCTTATGAAAATTGTCAAATCTCGTATTTTATACACTTTTCCAAGGAAATGTTTGTCTGATTTTTCTGAATGTTTGAGTTTCTTGTAGATCCTAGATGTTATGACTTTTTGCAGATATATAGGTAGAGAATCGTTTTTCCCATTCTGTTGGCTGTATCCTTCCTCTTCTGATGGTTTCTTTTGTTTTGCAGAAGTATATCAATTTGATGAGATCCCACTTGTCTATCTTACTTCTTAAGGTATAGGTATTTAGAGTTCTGAAGAGAAATTAGTTTCCGGATCCAGTTTCCTAAATGGTGTCTCTTACGTTTTCTAAGATTATTATAATACGGTGTTTTACGTTTAAGTCTTTGATCCATTTGGAGTTACTGTGTATGATGATAGACCACGGTCCTGTTTCCATCATCTGCATGTTGTCAGCCTTTTCTCAGCATCACTTACTGAATATGTTCTCCATTACCCAGTGTGTCTTGGAAGTTTTTTCAAAGATGAGCTAGTTTAGAATTTGAGGATTTAAT
>NW_006947575.1:0-840 GCF_000164805.1 Carlito syrichta | reverse complement strand
CTCCTATATTGGTCAGTTTCAGGCTGCCATAACGGATACCACAGACTGAGTGGCTGAAACAACAGAAGTTCATTTCCTCACAATTCTGGAAGCTACAAGTTCAAGATCAAGGTATCTTCAGGGTAATTTATTCTGAGACCTCGCTCCTTGGCTGGTACACAAATATTCTCTCCCTGTGGCTTCATGTGGTTTTCATTCTTTGTGTCCTAATTTCCCCTTCTCATAAGGACACTAGTCATCTTGGAATAGAGCGCCCTTCCCTCACAAACTCATTTTAACAGAATTGCCTCTTTAAAAGTCTTATGTCTGAATAATCACATTCTGAAGCACTGGGGGGTTAGAATTTCAACATATGACTTTGGAAGGACACAATTAGGCCACAACACCTTCCACCCAGTAGTTTCAACCCCAGTAGCAGAGACGGAGGGCAGGTTTTGATGTATCTCACTGTCAGTCTGCAGTGTGAGTTGCCCCCACTGTCATCCCACCTTTGCCTGGCTTCTCCATTGCGTCCAATTATTGTAATTGGTCCCAGCCCCTCCCTGGTCTGCAGGAACCTCCTCCCTGCCCCGCCCACATTCACCTTCACCTCTAACCTCCCACAGCCTTGGTCTCCCCCTTTCCCTCAGTCTGGGATTCCTGTAAGACAACTGACACCCACCTGGGACATGCAGACAGAGTATGGACAGTGTAGGCTTAACCCACGCTGTGAGGCCAGAGGCGGGGAGTCTTGGCAGTGAGGCAGGAGGCCAAAGCTCTGGAATGGCTATTTGAGATTTTGGAGAGAAAAAGGCCTGGGAGGCATCCTGCTGGATCTATTTGTCCTCCTCATCCCTACCC
>NW_006947574.1:0-783 GCF_000164805.1 Carlito syrichta | reverse complement strand
GAGACCCATAGCCAGAAAGGCAGACTCTCAAGGCATGAAAGAGATAGACACACAGAAAAAAGGGTTTTAAATGCAAGGGAGACGAGGTGCAGGGGAAGCCTCACAACCCCAGTGGCTCCACCAGGAAGTGACAAGGCTGCCCTCTGGCCTCTTCAGGACTTTGAGAATGGGGAGCCCTTGGGAACATCTGTGAGCCATCCTCTCCCACTGAGGAGGACTAGGCCAGGGCTAATGGCTAGGGGGTAGGGATGAGGAGGACAAATAGATACAGCAGGATGCCTCCCAGGCCTTTTTCTCTCCAAAATCTCAAATAGCCGTTCCAGAGCTTTGGCCTCCTGCCTCACTGCCAAGACTCCCCGCCTCTGGCCTCACAGCGTGGGCTAAACCTACACTGTCCATACTCTGTCTGCATGGCCCAGGTGGGTGTCAGCTGTCTTACAGGAATCCCAGACTGAGGGAAAGGGGGAGACCAAGGCTGTGGGAGGTTAGAGGTGAAGGTTAATGTGGGCAGGGCAGGGAGGAGGTTCCTGCAGGCCAGGGAGGGGCTGGGACCAATTGCAATAATTGGACGCAATGGAGAAGCCAGGTAAAAGTGGGATGACAGTGGGGGCAACTCACACTACAGACTGACAGTGAGATACATCAAAACTTGCCCTCCATCTCTGCTACTGGGGTTGAAACTACCGGGTGGAAGGTGTTGTGGCCTAATTGTGTCCTTCCAAAGTCATATGTTGAAATTCTAACCCCCAGTGCTTCAGAATGTGATTATTCAGATATAGGACG
>NW_006947573.1:0-12378 GCF_000164805.1 Carlito syrichta | reverse complement strand
TCAGTATATGACAGGCATGGCTGACTCTAGGGAGACATTGTTCCCGTTTCTCACAGATTGAGATTTTGGCTTTAAACATAACACAGTTCAAACTCAGGTCACATTTGGGAGCCTTATACATGATACAAGCTTCTTTTTAAGATTTTAAAGTATATTTGTAGAATTAGAATATACATTTAGAGAGCTATTTCCAGCTTTAGATGGTATAGATGATTATCTAGACTTACCAGAAATGGCCCAGAACAAACTTTGGACTGGACCACATTCCTAAGAGACCGGCATCCACTTTGGGATGAGCTGCATTCCTTTAAAACGGTTCTTTAGTTATAATTAGTGTACGTTTTTTCTACTTATAGTAGAAACTGCATTTATTTTGTTCATAGAAAGTATTATAGAATAGGTTACTCTAAGTCAGGGAATTATGTTAGTTCAAGCATGAGCAAACATGATGCTTTGAGGTTCTATAGAATATTGCTAACCTTATATATATTATTGTTCCCACTTTCTACTAACTACAGTTTTGGATTTAGTACAATTACAGTTTGTATTTGGGTTTTATTTTAGAAGCTTTATTGCTGATAAGCAGCCTTATATATTAGCATTATGAATTGGAAACTTTTATAGAAATTAAGATAGATACATAGGATTTTAGATTAGCCATTTTGTTAAGAGATTGTAATCAGTTGTTCCTAGAAACGGCCCAGTGTAATCTTTGGACTGGGCCACATTATTTAGGAACTGGTTTGAGCTATAATTAAGAGTTTCCATAGTGTAAGTAGAATTAGCACAGAATAGAAAGGTATTACGATTTATCTCAGTCATTAGGTGTTGGGTATGCATAAGGTTTAGAAGTTATTGATTATTAGGATTTTAGGATGTTAGAATTGTTGTATTGCCATTGAGGAACATAAAGCAAGCATAAGGAACAGTTAGATAATTTTGGGATTGTCCTCCCTCATGCTTGGGAAAACGCCTGGTGGGTGGGGGACATCCCTCATTCACCTGGATTTGTGTTCACCTGAAAGTCTTGTGATTTGATTAGTATTGTCCTTCCTCATGCTTAAGGAAACACCTGGTGAGCGGGGGGATGCTCATCATCGAGCTGGCCTTGTGTTCACTTGAAAGTCTTGGGATTTAACATGTGAAGATTTGGCGTAAAAGACTCATGCTTGGTCCCAGTAAATGATTTTGGCTCATTTCACTGAACAGTTGTCCACTTTCTTTCGTTCTCATTCTTCCTCTTTATATTTATCCCTCCATCTTTCTTTCTTTAAATATCTATCCCTACTGCAGTATCGGCTTCTGCACTAGACAGAGTCCAGTCTCTTTCTTTCTAACCCTTTCTCTATCTTTCTCTTTATTTCTCCAGAATAACAGCAGATGCTGCCCCATCTTCCACGGACCCTCTAAATCTCTGTAGGGGCTGGTCCCCGGTATGTTTACTATAATCAACACAGCCTGGCATGGGTACAAAAATAGGTACATAGGTCAATGGATCAGGACAGAGAATGAAATCCTCAAATTCTCAACCCACTCATCTTTGAAAAAACCTCGAAGACCCCTGGGTAATGGAGAACATATACAGTAAATGATGCTGGGAAATGGTTGACAACATGCACAAGAGTGAAACAGGATTCCAATCTATCACCATACACATGAACTCAAAATGGATCAAAGAACTAAACGTAAAACAAAAAATTATAATAATCTTAGAAAATGCAGGAGATACCATTGGGGAAACTGGAACTGGAAACGAATTCCTCTTCAGAGCCCTAAATACCCATGCCTTAAGAAGTAAGTTCAACAAGTGGGATCTCCTCAAATTAATATACTTCTGGAAAACAAAAGAAAACATCAGAAGAGCAGGGATACATCCAACAGAATACGAAAAACGATTCTCCACCTATATATCTGTCAAAAGGCATAACATCTAGAATCTACAAGAAACTCAAACACTCAGAATAATCGGACAAACATTCCCTTTGAAAAGTGTGCAAAATACATGATTGGACACTTTTCATAAGAAGAGATACGGGCAGCCAGCAGACACATTAAAATTTCTCAGCCTCACTCATCCTCAGAGAAATTCAAATGAAACCTCTTAGAAATACCCCATACCACCTGTAAGACTGGCCATCATTGATAAAACAAACAGTAACAGATGCAGGTCAGGATTTGGGAAGAAATAAATGCTTCTACACTGCATGTGGACTGAAAAGTAGAGCATCTTTGGAAAATTGTTTGATGGTTTGTAAAGGACAGGATATTGACCTACCATGTGACTCCGTAATTCCCCTGTTGAGAATACATCTGGAGGAACTCAAATCATTTGAGTAAAAAGATACCAGCACCATTATGTTTTTTGCAGCTCTAATCACAATTGCAAAAAACATGGTACCAACCATGTATCCCATCAAAACTGGAAAGTATAAAATAAATGTGGTATACACACAGTGGAATATGATGCAGCCATGAAAAAGGACAGAGAAAAGGATTTTGCAGAAAGATTGATGGATATTAGGTAGTTCATTTTTAGTGATTTATCACAGGAACAAAGACCAGAGTTCCATATGTTCTCACTCATGAGCTGAACGTGATCACTTATAGTGCTGTAAGATAGTGATTGGCATTAGTGGAAACCTTTTTAGGGGTATGGGTGAGATTGGGAGTGAAGGGATACTGTTAAGGAGTGGAGGGGCATACCTCATCAACCAGGGACCCTGCATAATCAACGTTTGTATATCTAACTCTAATTGTACCCCACATTTTTTAAAAAATTAAAATAAATAATTAAATAAATAAAGAAATGAAAGCTGTAAAACATGCAACTGACTTTGTTTATTCTATTTTTTTTTTTACTTGAAAGATGGTTACAATTGAGGGTTGGGCCTAGAAATGTTCATTTGCTGGGACTGATTTTTAAGAATTTTATAATCCTCAAATGATAACTCCTTTTCCTTTTAATACATTGGAATACATGGGACAATTCTGCCTTAAAAATTGACAACTACAGTGTTTCTCACATAAATTCTGAATGTTTAATTCTGCCTAAATTGAATCTTGTTGGGACTCCAGATCTATATCATTCTTAGAAAACTGATCCTTGAGATTCAGTGTACCTAAGTCCTATTCAGAATGCAGAATGCATAATAAATCTTAAAAATTTTAGAAAATAAAACAGTATCTTAGTTTAATACATCTTTTTCCATTCTTAAAATTTGTGTACATTTTCTTGGTGCACTCTCTATTTTCTGCTTGAAATTTTGATTAAATGTTACAGATGTGCAATCCTTATAGAAAAGTTTCCCTTATATATTTGAAAGAAATATAAAGTCAAATTCCCTTTATATTTTAACCCAATTTATATTTTTAAAAACGTATTTCCTTCCATCCCCTAGTATTTTCTTTACCTAAATCATAATGCTGTACTCTGCAGCAAAATATCCGATTAATCTGATTCTTTTAATCACCAAGCATTTAAAATGAGGCACACAGAAAAAAGAGAATTTGGGGACCAATTTATAAACCAAAATGACATGGAGATTTACAAAGACGTAAGTATTTGGTCTCAGATTACTATAAAAATTTAGATATTTGAAAATTCTAGAAAATTGATTATGATCTTAGCAAAAGCAATGTTCATATCCTGTAGGAAAGACTGCTCAAAGGCTATTACACAATACTAAAAACATCCAAATGTTTCTAATCTAAAGATAGTGCTAAAATATTTTTTTGTTGTACTATAACCAAGCTCCAACAGGACACCATGAACATAATAATAAAAGACTACCTCTTGGCCCACCCCCTCAGGTCCCCTCCCAGTTTGGGAGTTTCTCAGTCCTCTCAAGAAAGACTGCTTTTAAAATAAAAAAAGACTACCTCGTTTAGAGGATACTTGAATGGTCACTTATCCCTGAAGACATTTTTGGATAGGTGTGATCACATGGTTCTCTTCACTTCTTGGGAATGAAATCCACCATGTCTACTGCATTTGGCAGAGCACTGTACACAAGAGCTTGAAGTGTAAGGATTGCTCAGTGGTCAAAGTCCCCCCCATTATGATGTCAAAGTTCTGAGGCTGATGTCATAGAAGAAAATTTGACATACTTGTTGGCCTGACTTTACTTACCTCCTTTAATGTAAAAATGAGCCTTTTAGTCAATTTACAAATTAAAGGACATAATCATTAAGTTAACATCATTCTTCTCAGACCTGGAAATTACAATAAAGAATTCATATGAAACCATAAACAATCATTAATAGCCAAAAGAATTTAATCCAAAAAAAACAAAGCAGGAGCTATCAAATTTCCAGACTTCAAACTTTACTATATGTTTACAGTAATCAATACAGCCTGGTATTGGTACAAGAATAGGTCCATAGGCCAATGGATCAGGACAGAGAATGAAATCCTCAAATTCTCAACCCACTCGTCTTTGAAAAAACCTCCAAGACCCACTCAGTAATGGAGAACATATACAGTAAATGGTGGTGGGAAAATGCTGACAACATGCACAAGATTGAAACAGGACCACTACCTATCACCATACACATTTACTCAAAATGGATCAAAGACCTAAACGTAAAACACCAAATTATAATAATGTTAAAAAACGCAGAGAAACCATTAGGGAAACTGGAACTGGAAACTAATTCCTCTTCAGAGCTCTAATACCCATGCCTTAAGAAGTAAGTTCGACAAGTGGAATCTCCTCAAATTAATATACTTCTGCACAACAAAAGAAACCATCAGAAGAGCAGGGATACAACAACAGAATGTGAAAAACGATTCTCCACCTATGTATTTGTATAAAGGCATAATATCTAGGATCTACAGGAAACTCAAACACTCAGAAAAATCAGAAAAAAAAATTCCCTTTGAAAAGTGTGCAAAATACGTGATTGGACACTTTTCATAAGAAGAGATATGGGCAGCCAGCAGACACATGAAAATTGCTCAGCCTCACTCATCCTCAAAGAAATGCAAATGAAACCACTTTGAAATACCACATCCCCCCTGTATGACTGGCCATGATTAATAAAACAAACAATAACCGATGCAGGTAAGGATTTGGGAAGAATTAAATGATTGTGCACTGCATGTGGACTGAAAAGTAGAGCAACATCTTTGGAAAACAGTTTGGTGCTTTGTAAAGGAACAAGACATTGACCTGCCATGTGACTCAGTAATTCTCCTGTCGAGAATATACCTGGAGGAACTCAAATCATTTTAGCAAAAAGATACCAGCACCAGTATGTTTTTTGCAGCTTTAATCGCAATTGCAAAAAAAACATGGTACCAACCATGTAGCCCATCAATGCTGGAAAGGATAAAATAAATGTGATATATACAAAGTGGAATATGATGCAGTCATAAAAAAGGACAAACAGAAGGATTTTGCAGAACACTTGAGGAATAGGTGGTAGGTCATTTTTATTGATTTATCACAGAAACAAAGAAGAGAGTTACATATGTTCTCACTCATGAGCTGAACTTGATCATTTACAGTGCTGTAAGAAAGTGAATGACATTAGTGGAAACCTGTTTAGGGGGATGGGCAACTTTGGCAGTCGAGGGATACTGCTAAAGAAGGGAGGGGCATACCTCATCAACCAGGGACCCTGCATAATCACTGTTATTATATCTAACTTTAAATTGTACCCCACATTAAAAAAATAAAATAAAATAAAATAAATAAATAAAAGCTGTCAAACATGCAACTGACTTTGTTTATTCTATGTTTTATCTATTTTTTCTTTCAAAATGATTACAATTCAGGGTTGGGCCTAGAAATGTTCATTATGCAGGGATTGATTTTTTAAGATTTTTATAAAACTACAATGATAACTCCTATTCCTTTGAGTACGTTGGAATACATGGTATTATTCTGCCTTCAAAATTGGCAACTGCAGTGTATCCCACATAAATTCTGAATGTTTTATTCTGCCCAAATTGAAACTTGTTGAGATTACAGATCTATATCATCCTTAGAAAACTGAACCTTGAGATTCAGTGTACCTAATTGCTATTCAGAAGACAGAATGCAAAATAAATCTTTTTTTTTCATAATCAATATTTTTTATTATGGTTTTGTGTGTTCCAGTTATGTGTGAGGTATACAATTATGTTTCATTCAGGCGCCCTGTTATAAGATGTGTTTCCCCATCCCCAGACAAATATTTGCTACTGTTAATCCCGTCTCCCTCCCCCACATAGTTTCCCAGTAACGTCAGTCATTTTCCTATAGTATTACATTGGATGTTCAAGGTCCATTATATGAGTGAGAACATGTGATACTCGGATCTTTGTTTCTGTGAAGAGTCACTCAGTATTATAGACTCTAGTTGATCCAGGTTGCTGCAAAATTCACGATTTTGTTCTTTTCTATGATTGCGTATTATTCCATCGTGTATATGTACCACATTTTTAAAATCCAGTCCTCTTTTGATGGGTAGCATGGTTGTTTCCAAGCTCTTGTTATTGTGAACAATGCTGTGATAAACATACGTGTGCAGGTATCTTTTTTACAGAGTGATTTGAGTTCTTCAGGATATATTACCAGTAGAGGGATTGCATGATCATATAGGAGGTTGATATTTAGAGCTTTTAGAAATGGCCACACTGCTTTCCACAGAGTTTGCACTACTTTACACTCCCACCATCAGTGTAGAAGCGTTCCCTTTTCACCACACCCTCACCAGCAGCTGTTATTTTTTGAGTTGTTGATAATTGCCATTCTGACTGGAGTTAGGTGGTATCTCAGTGTGGTTTTGATATTTATCTCCCTGATGATTAGTCAGGTTGAACATTTCTTCATGTGTCTGTTGGTCGCTCACATGTGTTCTTTTGTGAAGTGTCTGTTCATATCTTTTGCCCATTTTATAATGGGGTTGTTTGTTTTTTCTTTTCAGCACGTTTTATTTCCTTGTAGATCCAGGATGTTAAGCCATTGTCAGACCTGGTGTTGGCAAATACTTTTTCCCACTCTGTCTCCCTGCTCTCTTGAGGGTTTCTTTGGCTTTGCAGAAGCTTGTCAGTTTAATAACGTCCCACTTGTCTTTCTTCTCTCTTATGACCTACGGTTTTCAGGTTTTGTTTTGGAATTGGATGTCAATTACGATTTCCATGAGGGTATTTCCTTCATTTTCTAAGTTTCTTATGGTTTGAGGTTTTACATTTAGGTCTCTGATCCAATTGGAGTTAACGTTTGAGCACGGGGATAGATAGGGGTCCTGTTTCAATCGTCTGCATGTGGTCAGCCAGTTTTCCCAGCATCATTTAAAGAATACATTCTCCCTTCCCCAGTGGTAGGTGGTGGAGACTTTGTCGAAGATGAGTTGGTTGAGAAATTGATGTTTTGCTTCTGGAATCTCAATTCTATTCCATTGATCTAAAAGCCTGTTCCTATACCAATACCAAGCTGTTTTTATGATTGTAGTTTTATAGTAACGTTTGAAGTCTGGTAATGTGATACCACCTGCTTTTTTTTTTTTCTGAGGATTGTTCTGGCTATTCTTGGACGTTTGTGTTTCCATATGATTTCCTGTGGGTTTTTTTCCAGGTCTGAGAAGAATGTTCCTGGTAATTTGATGGGTATTGCATTGAATTTGTAGATAGCCTTAGGTAAGATGAACATCTTCACAATGTTGATTCTTCCAATCCATGAGCATGGGATATTTTTCACTTGTTTGTGTCATCTTTGATTTCTTTGAGCAGTGTTTTGTAATTTTCATTGTAAAGCTCTTTCACGTCTCTGGTTAGAAAGATGCCAAGGTATTTCTTTTTTAGGGGGCTATTGTGAATGGGATTGTGGTTTTTATTTGGGTTTCTGTTTGTTTATTTTTGGTGTAGAGAAATGCGATTTTCTTTTATACATTTATTTTGTATCCTGAGACACTGCCAAAGGCATTTATCAGTGTAAGGAGGTTTTTGACAGATTCTCTTGGGTTTTCAAGGTACACAATCATATCATATGCAAAGAGAGATAACTTGACTTCCTCTTTTCCTATTTGGATACCCCTCATTGCCTGCTCTTCTGATTGCTCGAGCCAGGACTTCCAATACTATGTTGAACACGAGGGGTGAGAGTGGGCATCCTTTTGTTGTTCCAGTTTTCAGGGGAAATGGTTCCAATTTTTGTTAATTTAGGAGTATGCTGGCTGTGGGTTTCTCGTAGATGGCTTTTACGATTTTGAGATATGTTCCCCGTATGCCTAGATATTCAAGGTTTTTTTATCAGAAAGGGATGCTGGATTTTAGCAAAACTTTTCTGAATCTAATGAAATAATCATGTGGTTTTTATTTGACATCTGTTGATGTATTTAATTACATTTATGGTTTTACGAATATTGAACCAGTCTTGCATCCCAGGAATAAAGCCTACTTGGTCATGATGGATAATTTTTGAGATGTATTGCTGAATTTGGTTCGCTAGGATCTTGTTGAGGATTTTAGCATCTAAGTTCATCAAAGATATTGGCCAGTAGTTCTCTGTCTTTGTTGGATCTTTACCTGGTTTGGGTATCAATGTGATGGTGGCTTCATAAAATGATTTGGGGAGAGTTCCATCTTTTTCAACCACTTGGAATTCCTTCATTAGGATTGATATCAGCTCCTCGTTAAATGTCTTGTAGAATTCTGCTGGAAAGCCATTTGGACCAGGGCATTTTTTTGTAGGAAGTTTTCTTATTGCATAGTTGATTTCCTTAATTGTTATTGGTCTACTTAGGGTCTCAATTTCTTCTTGTTCTGATCTAGGTAGGTTGTATGATGTCAGAAATTCCTCCATTTCTTTAAGGTTTTCAAGTTTGTTTCTATACAAGTGTATGTAGTAGTCTCTAATGATCTTTTTATTTCTTCAGGGTCAGATGTAACTTCATCTTTTGTGTTTCTGATTGTGCTTATTTGTTTTTTTTTCTCGTTTTTTCTTGGTCAATCTAGCTAGGGGACCATCGATCTTATTTATCCTTTCGAAGAACCAGCTTTTTGTTTCTTTGATTTTTTGTATTATCTTTTTGTCTTCTATGTCCTGGATTTGGTCTTTTATTTTGGTGATCTGCATTCTTCTGCTGAAATTATGGTTTATAAGGTCTTGCTTTTCCAGCTTCTTTAGGTGGCTTATTAGGTCGCTGATTTGTGTTCCTTCCATTTTCTTCATGTGTGTTTGTAGGGATATAAATTCCCCTCTTACTCTAGCTTTCAAGGCATCCCAGAGATTTTGGTAAGATCTTTCTTCATTTTCATTTGTTTCTAGGTATATTTTGATCTCTGTTTCGATTTCATCATTGACCTAGGAGTTGTTTGGCATAATGCTGTTTAGTGTCCATGTCTTTGTGGGTTTTGGGGGGACATTGTTGGTGTCAATGTTTATTTCCATTCCACTGTTGTCCGAGAAGGTGCATGGTAGAATTTCGGTCCTTTTAAATTTGCTTATGATTGACTTGGGGCCAATTATGTGATTGATCTTAGAATATGTTCCATGCGGTGATGAGTAGAATGTGTATTCTGTGGTCTTTGGATGGAGTGTTCTGTAGGTATCAATTAAGTCCATTTGGTCCAAAGTAACATTGAGGTTCCGGATCTCCTTGCTGATTTTTTGTCCTGATGATCTGTCTAGGGTTGTGTGTGGGGTATTAAAGTCCCCAATTAATATGGTGTTAGAGTCAATATCTTTCTTTAGTTTTCCTAGAAGTTGCTTTATGAAGGTTGTCGTACATATGTTGGGTGTATATATGTTTAGGATAGATATTTCTTGTTGATGGACTTAGCTTTTTTATTTATGTAGTGGCCTTCTCTATCTTTTTTGATTTTTAATAGCTTGAAGGGTATTTTGTCTGAATTTAAGATCATTACTCCTGTTTTCTTTTGTATTCTGTTCACCTGAAAGTTTGTTTCCCTTACTTTGAGTCTGTGGGTTTCCTTTCTAGTGAGGTGAGTCACTTGAAGACAGTAGATTGTTGCCTGATGATATTTTATGCATTTTGCCATTCTATGTCTTTTCAGTGGTGCATTTAGGCCATTCACACTTAGACTAATAATTGAAATGCAAGAGTCGATCTTTGTCATAAGGTTCTTACAGAATTGTTCATGTTTGTTTGTTGTCTTTCTTTGGGTTTTGGAGTTGGCTCGTGTGGGTTTTTAATATTTTGCCTATACTTTTGTGAAGAATGCTGTTGTTCTTTTTTCTTTTTCTTTTGTGTTCAGTACTTTCCTAAGTGTTTCTTGTAGAGGTGGTCTGGTGGCATCATAGGTTCTTAGGGTTTGGATATCTGGAAAATATTTCAATTCTCCCTCACTAATGAAGCTTAGTTTGATTGGGTAGGTTATTCTTGGTTGAAATTGTTTATGTTTTAGAATTTTGAAGATAGGGCTCCTAGCCTGAAATGTTTCTATGGATAAATCTACTGCTATTCTAATTGGTCTTCTCTGGTAGGTAGTCTGGCCTTTTTCTCTTGCTGCCTTTAGGATTTTTTCTTTTATAGCTACTTTGTTTAGGCGAATTATTCTGTGGCTGGGAGTTTGTTTTCTCATTTTTTTGTCTTGCAAGGGTTCTCTGAATCTCTTGTGTTTGAATTTTTTCATCCTTGATGAGATGAGGGAAGTTTTCTTGAATTATTTCATGTAATGTTTGTTCCAGTGTGGCTTCTGTTTCACTCTCTGCCTGAGGAAGCCCAATTACTCTTAGGTTTGGTCTCTTGAAGTGGTCATTCATCTCTTGCAGGTTTGTTCCGTCTTTTTCAGCTTCTTTTCTGTGCTTTTGACAGTTTGGGTTAGTTCTGTGTTTTGATTTTTGAGCTCTGAGATTCGTTCTTCTGCTTGGCTTATTCTGCTTTCCATGCTTTTTAGTTTGTTATTGATTTCCATCACAGTATTCTTTACTGCTGTTATCTGTGACATCAGCTCCTTCCTATTTTCCTCTTGTCTCTCCTCAATGTTTTTAATTATCTCTATTAATGTCTTGATGTCCGGGTGTTTTGCATGTGATCAGTCATTCTGGGGGTTCTTCATTGTTTGTGTTCCAGAATCCATTTTCTCAGTTTCTGATCTCCCAGGGGTCTCTGTGAGACCTATATTCTTCTTTTGGTTTTTCTTCTTTTGTGCCGTTTTTTCCCCCTCCCTAGTTTTTCCTTCCCTCCATGTCACCGTCTTCTTTACTTCTGTTATTCGGGGGTAGAGGGATTGGTTTTACTTCTGTTTGTTCAATCTCCTATTCTTTATGTATACCCTCTTACTTTGTTCAATTCTGGAGTTGCACTGTAGGTTGGGGGTGGTCCTTTTTGTAGTTTGAGATTTACTTAATGGGGGAGCTGTGATTCAAAATCTATCTGCAGGTACTGGTATTCGCTGACAAGGGTATGGATAATCTGGAACCCACTTCCCACTGCCTTGGATTCTGTCTTTGCAGTGGTGCTCTAGGTTTACTCCCTGAAATAAAATGTGGTTAACAGAGGAAAGAGAATGGAGCAGACAGTGGGTTGAAGAGGGAGGTGCAGACATAGAGGAGTAAGGGGGGATACAAACGAGTGTGCCAACAAATGAAGAGAGAGACGTATAGTGAAACAGATAAAAACCATAGACTACAGCTATAGACTAACCAACTCCCATACAAAAAAAAAATAAAACATACAATTATGCTAACAGACAAGCTAACCAACCACCTTATTTGTTTGCTGTTCCTCTGGATAAATATATGGTTTACAGAGAGAAGAAAGGAGAAGAAAAGGAAGAGACAAAAAAGGAACAATACATTTGGAATAGAATTAATTCATTAAACTAACAGAACCATTCAAGCAGAGTCTTAGATTTTTTATTTAAGTCCAATGTCCTTTCAGCTCTGATTTCTAGCTTTCTTTTCAAGCTGGTAAATTAGTTTGCAGTTATGGTCAGTTGCACCTGGTCTGCTGTGAGGGACAGTTCAGATTCCCCTTCGTTCACCACTCTGGCCTGTGTCTGTTTTTCAAGCTTGTTTCTCCCGTTTCAGTGTTGTTACCTAGAATCGCCAGCATGTGGTGCTATCTCAGATATCACCCCAGAGGGCTTGGGCTGGACAGGAACCGGGCAGAGGCTGGACATGAAGATGAAAGCCTGCCTCAGAGCACACACGAGGGGACCCACAGCAGGCAGGACGTCTTGTTCACATGAGAGGTACAGCAATCCCAGCAGATCTTGTCTGCAGGGGCTCAAAGGACTGAAGTCCTAGATCACCTCCAGCCCCGGTGGTGCAATGTGCTATGGCCTCCATGGAGGCCGGGGTGGCAATGAAGGCGGCTGCTGTGTCTTCACTGCAGTGGCTGTCCAGACCGCTGTGATGCCCCAGCGGTGGCAATGGCCTAGCCCCATATGAAGAGCAGTCTGCGATGTTGGGGTCCGCAGTCCAC
>NW_006947572.1:0-700 GCF_000164805.1 Carlito syrichta | reverse complement strand
GGAAGCAGCCTGGACTTCTGGTGTCTAGCTGAACTTGCATAGCTCCAGGGATGGGGTACTCACTCCCAGTCTCTGCTTTCTCTTGGTTTCTCTCCACTTTGATTCTCCTGATCCCTGGATCTTCTTTGTTTTCCCATAGGTTGCACCTGAGGGCCCTTCCATTCTTCCCTGCTCTACACAGAACATGAGGGGCTCCAGACAAGACTGGCTCATCCTTGCTATTCATTCATTTATTCAAACATTTTATTGAGCCTATGTTGTACCATGTGCTGGGCACTGTGGATACACGAATGAAAACAAACAAAAATATCAGAACTCCTAAACATAGAACGGTCTATGACTTACATGCTTCACACCCTATTACAGAGCCTCTTACAGCCAAGAGACCCATAGCCAGAAAGGCAGACTCTCAAGGCATGAAAGAGATAGACACACAGAAAAAAGGGTTTTAAATGCAAGGGAGACGAGGTGCAGGGGAAGCCTCACAACCCCAGTGGCTCCACCAGGAAGTGACAAGGCTGCCCTCTGGCCTCTTCAGGACTTTGAGAATGGGGAGCCCTTGGGAACATCTGTGAGCCATCCTCTCCAACTGAGGAGGACTAGGCCAGGGCTAATGGCTAGGGGGTAGGGATGAGGAGGACAAATAGATACAGCAGGATGCCTCCCAGGCCTTTTTCTCTCCAAAATCTCAAATAGCCGT
>NW_006947571.1:0-771 GCF_000164805.1 Carlito syrichta | reverse complement strand
GAGGATGCCTGTGCTTGCAAAAGGTAGGTCCCTCCAAATTCACTGGGTGACTGGCCTGGCTATGTCCTTGAGCTACCTAGGTAGACTCTGCATTTTGTGACCTACCATGTAGAAGCAGCTGCTCATCTACCGAGAAAGCCTATGAATATGCTTTGTAATCTACTAAGCTCAAACTGTCAAATGGCCTATGCTTTATAACCTCTACACAGGCTGCAGCCATCAAAAAAGCCAGCTGCACAGCTGAAAACAGCTTGCCTGGTTGAACATAAGCAAGGTCAAGGTCAGATCCCCTGCTCACAGAGTTCAAGACCTTGGCCACATGAGACCTTTTCCACATAGACTTTTTCTCCCCATAATTCTATTCCTAGTCTGTTTTCCAACTTTATGATCCAGTGTGTCATTCAGATGTTGGGTCTGAACTTACCCCTCATGTACCAGTGTTGCCAACCTTGTCAAGGCTTGCTTTGATGGTGTGGAGAGAACTAGCTGGACACATGCCTTCTTCCAGTGGGCCAGCCACCAGGAGGAGATGTGGGGCTCTTCCCCTTGTCATGGCTGGCCTTTCAGTAGCTTTCACAGTTTGGAAAAGAAGCTTGGGTGATAATTATGACAATAAATTTTAAAAGTGGTTTGTTGAGGAGACGGGGCAAGATGGCGACGGCATAGGTGAACTGCTGAGATTCTCTGAACCCCTGTGTCTCTCTCTCACCTGATAGTTGGGACCAAGACTGCAAACTGCTGAATAGACAGACTGTAAAGCAGAGGGAAAAG
>NW_006947570.1:0-10419 GCF_000164805.1 Carlito syrichta | reverse complement strand
CACCATAAAGAATCATGAATAGCCAAAAGGATCTTATCAAAAGAAACAAAGCAGGAGCTATTGCAGTTCCAGACTTCAAACTTTACTATATGTTTACAATAATCAACACAGCCTGGTATTCTTACAAGAATAGGTCCATAGGCCAATGGATCAGGACAGGGAATTAAATCCTCAAATTCTAAACCAGCTCATCTTTGAAAAAACTTCCAAGACACACTGGGTAATGGAGAACATATTCAGTAAGTGATGCTGAGAAAAGGCTGACAACATGCAGATGATGGAAACAGGACCGTGGTCTATCATCATACACAGTAACTCCAAATGGATCAAAGACCTAAACGTAAAACACCGTATTATAATAATCTTAGAAAACGTAAGAGACACCATTTAGGAAACTGGATCCGGAAACTAATTTCTCTTCAGAACTCTAAATACCTATACCTTAAGAAGTAAGATAGACAAGTGGGATCTCATCAAATTGATATACTTCTGCAAAACAAAAGAAACCATCAGAAGAGGAAGGATACAGCCAACAGAATGGGAAAAACGATTCTCTACCTATATATCTGCAAAAAGTCATAACATCTAGGATCTACAAGAAACTCAAACATTCAGAAAAATCAGACAAACATTTCCTTGGAAAAGTGTATAAAATACGAGATTTGACAATTTTCATAAGAAGAGATTAGGGCAGCATAGAGGCACATGAAAATTGCTCAGCCTCACTAATCCTCAAAGAAATGCAAATGAAACGACTTTGAAATATCACGTACCCCCTGTAATACTGGCCATCATTAATAAAACAAACAATAACAGATGCAGGTCAGGATTTGGGAAGAAATAAATGCTTCTACACTGCACGTAGACTGTAGAGTAGAGCAACATCTTTGGAAAACTGTGTGGTGATTTGTAAATGGACAAGATTTTGACCTACCATGTGACTCATTAATTCCCCTGTAGAGAATATACCTGGAGGAACTGAAATCATTTTTACCAAAAACATATCTGCAGCAGTATGTTTTTTACAGCTCTAATCACAATTGCAAAAAAACATGGTAAAAACCAAGTTGCCCATCAAACAGGATGGTTAAAATAATTGTGGTATATAAGCAGTGCCATATTATGCTGCCATAAAACAGGACAGACAGAATGATTTTGCAAACGTTTGATGGATATGATGTAGGTCATTTTCAGTGATTTATCACATAAAAAAAGAACAGAGTTTCCATATGTTCACACTCATGAGCTGAACTTGATCAATTTTAGTGCTGTAAGGAAATGATTGGCAGTAGTGGAAAACTGTTTACGGGAAGGGTTGAGATTGGCAGTGGAGTGGTACTGCTAAGGAAGGGAGGGGCATACCTCATCAACCAGGGACTCTGCACAAATAATGTTTGTGTATCTAATTCTGAATTGTACCCCACATTTTTTAAAAATTAAAATATATAAATAAATAAATGAAAGCTGTAAAACATGCAACTAACTTTATTAGTTTATTCTATATTTTTTTGACTTGGAGTCTCACTCTGTTGCCCAGACTGGAGTGCAGTGGCTGCTCTGGGCCACCACAGCCTCGACCTGCTGGGCTCTGGCGATCCTTAGGCCTCAGTCTTCCGAGTAGCCAGAATTACAGGCATGCGCTCCCACGTCCGGCTGATTTTTTTGATTTATTGTAGAGATGAGGTCTCGCTGCCCAGGCGGGTCTTGAGCCCGCAGGCTCAGACAATCCACTCACTTCAGACTCCCAAAGGTGCGGGATTACAGGCTGAGCCACTGAGCCTGGCTTTGTTTATTCTATTTTTTATATTTTTCTTACTTTAAATATGGTTACAATTCAGGGTTGGACCTACAAATGTTCATTATGCAGGGATGGATTTTTTCAGAATTGTATAATACTCCAATGATAACTCCTTTTCCTTTTAATACGTTGGAATGCATGGTATAATTCTGCCTTCAAAATTGACAACTGCAGTGTTTCTCACATAAATTCTGAATGTTTTATTCTGCATAAATTGAAACTTGATGAGATTCCAGATCTATTTCATTCTTAGAAAACTGAACTTTGAGATTCAGTGTACCTAAGTGGTATTCAGAAGGCAGAATGCATAATAAATCTTTAAAATTTTAGAAAAAAAAGATATCATAATTTAATACAACTTTTTCATTCTTAAAATCTGTGTACATTTTCTTTGGTGCACTCTGTATTTTCTGCTTGTTAATTTTGATTACATGTTACAAGATGTGCAATCCTTATAGAAAAGTATCCCTTATATATTTGAAGGAAGTATAAAACCACATTCCCTTTACATTTTAACCCAATTTATATTTTTAAAAAAGTATTTTCATTGAATCCCCTAGTGTTTTCTCTACCTAAGACATACTGTTGTACTCTGCAGCAAATTATTCCATTAATCTGATACTGTTAAACACCAATCATTGAAAATGAGGAACACAGAAAACAGAGAATTTGGTGCCTCATATATATAAAAATCAAAATAACATGAAGATTTACAAAGTAGTATGTATTTGGTCACTGAATTAGTATAAAAATTTAGATAATTGAAAATTCTGAAAAATTGATTATGATCTTAGCAAAAGCAATGTACAAATCCTGTAGGAAAAACTGATCAATGGCTGTTACATAATACTAAAAGCATCCAAAAGTTTCTAAGCTAAAGAAAGTGCTAAAATATAATTTGGTTCTTCTATAACCAAGCTCCAGCAGGACTCCCTGACCATAATAACAAAATACTACCTTGTGGGCAACTCCATCAGGTCCCCTCCCTCTTTTGAATTTCTCAGTTCCCCTCAATGAAGACTGCTTAAAAAAAAAAAGACTAATTCGTTTGATGATTCTTTAATTGTCATTTATCTACGGAGAAATTTTCAGATAGGTGTGAACACCTGGTACTCTTCTCTACTTGGGAATGAAATCCACCATGTCTACCACATTTGGCAGAGCAATGTACACAAGTGTTTGATGTCTAAGGATTGCTCGGTAGTCAAGGTCCCTCCCATTATGATGTCAAAGTTCTGAGGCTGATTTCATAAATGACAATATAACTTGCTTGCTTCCCTGACTTTACTTACCTCTTTTAAAGTAAAAATTAGCCTTTTAGTCAATCTACAGATACAATGAAATAGTCATTAATTTAACATCATTCTTCTAAGACTTGGAAATTACAGTGAAGAATTCATATGAAACCATAAACAATAAGGAATAGCCAAAAGAATATTATCAAAAGAAACAAAACAGGAGCTATTTTAATTTCTAGTCTTCAAAATTTACTATATGTTTACAGTAATCAACACAGCCTGGTATTGAAACAAGAATAGGTCCATAGGACAATGAATCAGGACAGAGAATGAAAACCTCAAATTCTCAATCCACTCATCTTTCAAAAAACCTCCAAGACCCACTGGGGGATGGAGAACATACAAAGTAAATGGTGCTGGGAAATCGCTGACAAAATGCACAATATTGAAACAGGACCCCTATCTATAACCATACATATTAACTCTAAATTGATCAAAGACCTAAACTTAAAACACCAAATTATAATAATCTTAGAAAACGCAGGAGACACCTTTAGAGAAACTGGAACCGGAAACTAATTCCTCTTCAGAGCCCTAAATACACATGCTTTAAGAAGTAAGTTAGACTACTGGCATCTCATCAAATTAATATAGTTCTGCAAAACAAAAGAAACCATCAGCAGAGCAGGGATACCACCAAGAGAATGGGAAAAACGATTATCCACCTATGTATCTGTAAAAAGGCATAACATCTAGGATCTACAAAAAACTAAAACACTAAGATAAATCACACAAACCTTCCTTTTGAAAAGAGTGCATGGCCGGTCTCGGTGGCTCAGCCTGTAATCCCGCACCTTTGGGAGGATGAAGTGAGTGGATTGCCTGAGCCCGCGGGCTCAAGACCCGACTGGGCAGCGAGACCTCATCTCTACAATAAATAATAATAAAAAAAATCAGCCGGGCATGGTAGTGCTTTCCTGTACTTCCGGCTACTTGGAAAGCTGAGGCGGAAGGATCACCGGAGCCCAACAGGTCGAGGCTGCAGTGGCCGGGAGCAGCCACTGCATTCCAGTCTTGGCGGCAGATTGAGACTCCAACACACACAAACACACACAAAAAGTAAAGTGTGCAAAATACGTGATTGGACACTTTTCATAAAAAGAGATAGGGGAAGCCAGTAGACACATGAAAATTGCTCAGCCTCACTCATCCTTAAAGAAATGTCAATGAAACCATTTTGAAATACCACATACCCCCTGTAAGACTGGCAATCAGTAATAAAACAAACAATAAAAGATGCAGGTCAGGATGTGGGAAGAAATAAATGCTTCTACACTGCATGTGGACTGAAAAGTAGAGCAACATCTTTGGAAAAGTGTTATGCTTTGTAAAGGGACAACATATTGATCTACCATGTGACTCAGTATTTCCTCTGTAGAGAATATACTTGGAGGAACCCAAATCATTTTACCAAAAAGATACCAGCACCAGTGTGTTTTTTTACATGTCTAATCACAATTGAAAAAAAAACAGAAAACATGGTACCAAGCATGTTGTGCATCAAAGCTGGAATGGATAATATAAATGTGGTATATACACGCAGGTAATTTATGCAGTCTTAAAAAAGGACAGATAGAAGGATTTTGCAGAATGTTTGATGGATATGAGGTAAGTCATTTTCACTGATTTATCACAGAAACAAAGAACAGAGTTCCCTATGTTCTCACTCATGAGCTGAAATTATACTGCAAACAGAATGTGATTGGCAGTAGTGGAAAATTTTTTAGAGAGAGGAGTGAGATTGGCAATGGGGGGATACTGCTAAGGAAGGGAGGGGCATACCTCATCAACCAAGGACCCTGCATAATCAATGTTTGTTATCATAACTTTGAATTTTATCCCACATTTTTAAAAATTAAAATAATTACATAAATGAATAAATGAAAGCTGTAAACATGCAAATGAATTTATTTATCTCATTTTTTATTATTTTTTTACTTTAAAAATGGTTACAATTCAGGGTTGGTTCTAGAAATGCTCATTATGCAGGGATTGGTTTTTCAAGAATTGTATAATACTGCAATGATAGCTCCTTTTCCCTTTATTTTTTTTTTATTTTTTTTTTTTGAGTTGGAGTCTCACTCTGTCACCCAGACTGGAGTGCAGTGGCCGCTCCCGGCCACCGCAGCCTCGACCTGTTGGGCTCCGGCGATCCTTCCTCCTCAACCTTCCAAGTAACCGGAATTACAGGCATGCGCTACCACGCCCGGCTGATTTTTTGATTTATTGTAGAGATGAGGTCTCGCTGCCCAGGCGGGTCTCGAACCCGCGGGCTCAGGCAATCCACTCACCTCAGCCTCCCAAAGGCGCGGGATTACAGGCTGAGCCACCGAGCCCGGCTCCTTTTCCCTTTAATACGTGGGAATACATGGGATAATTCTGACTTCAAAATTGACAACTACAGTGTTTCTCACATAAAATCTGAATGTTTTATTCTGCCTAAATTGAAACTTGTTGAGTTTCAGATCTATACCATTCTTAGAAAACTGAGCCTTGAGATTCACTGTACGTAAGTGCTATTTAGAAGGCAGAATGCATAATACATTTTAAAAATTAAAAAAAAACAGTATCGTAATTTAATACAGCTTTTTCCATTCTTTAATTTTATGTACATTTTCATGGTGCACTCTGTATTTTCAGTTTGTTAAGTTTGATTAAATGCTGCAGATGTGCAATCCTTAGAGAAAAGTTTCCCTTATATAATTTAAGGAAATATAAAATCACATTCCCTTTATATTTTAGCCCAAGTTATATTTTTAAAAAAGTATTTCCTTTGAGTCATTTTCAGTGATTTATCACAGAAACAAAGAAAAATGTTCCATATGTTCTCACTCATGAGCTGAACTGGATCACTTATACTGCTGTAAGAAAGTGAGTGGCAGTAGTGGAAAACTGTTTAAGGGACGGGTGACATTGGCAGTGGAGGGATACTGCTAAGTAAGAGAGGGGCATACCTCATCAACCAAGGACCTTGCATAATCTATGTTTGTTTATCTACCTCTGATTTGTACCCACCTTTTAAAAGAATAAAATGAATAAATAAATGAAAGCTGTAAACATGAAACTGACTTTATTTGTTTGCACTATTTTTTTATAACTTTGAAAATGGTTACAATTCAGGATTCGGTCTTGAAATGTTCATTATTCAGGGATTGATATTTTAAGAATTGTATAATTCTCCAATGATAACTACTCTTACTTTAAATATGATGGAATATATGGTATAATTCTGCCTTCAAAATTGACAACTGCAGTGTATCCCACATAAATTCTGAATGTTTTATTCTGCCTAAATTAAAGTTTGTTGAGATCCAGATCTATATCATTCTTAGAAAACTGAACCTTGAGATTCAATGTACCTAAGGGCTATTCAGAAGGCAGAATGTATAATAAATATTAAAGATTTTAGAAAATAAAAAAATATTGTAATTTAATACAGCTTTTTGCATTATTAAAATTTGTGTACATTTTCTTGGTGCACTTTGTATTTTCTGGTTGTTGATTTTGATTAAATTTTACAGATGTGCAATTCTAGAGAAAAGTTTCCCTTATATATTGAAGTAAATATAAAATCACATTCCCTTTATATTTTAACCCATTTTTATATTTTAAAAAGAGCATTTCCATTGAATCCCCCAATATTTTATCTACCTAAGACACAGTGCTGTACTCTGCAACAAAGTATCTGACTAATCTGATACTTTTAATCACCAAGAATTTAAAATGAGGCACACCAAAAACGGAGAATTCAGGACCCACTATATATAAACCAAAATAACATGGAGAATTTCAAAGTAGTAAGTATTTGGGCTCTGCATTAGTTAAAAATTTAGATAATTGAATATTCTGGAAAATTGATTATGATCTTAGTAAATGCAATGTTCAAATCCTGTAGGAAAAACATCTCAAAGACTGTTACACAATACTAAAAACAACCAAAAGTTTCTAAACTGAAGAAAGTGATAAAATATTATTTGATTGTGCTATAACTAAGCTCCAACAGGACTCCTTGACAATAATAATAAAAGACTGCCTCGTGGGCAACCCCCTCAGGTCCCCTCCCAGTTGAGGTGTTTCTCGGTCCTCTCAATATAGGCAGCTTAAAAAAAAAAGACAACCTCGTTTAGAGGAATTTTGAATGGTCACTTATCCCTGAAGATATTTTTGGATAAATGTGAACACATTGTTCTCTTCACTTCTTGGGAATGAAATCCACCATGTCTACCGCACTTGACAGAACACTGTACACAAATGCTTGAAGCCTAAGGATAACGCAGTAGTCAAAGTCCCTCCCATTATGATGTCAAAGTTCTGAGGCTGATGTCATCAAAGACAATTTGATATGCTTGTTTCCATTACTTTCCTTATTTCTTTTATAGTAAAAATCAGCCTTTTAGCCAATCTACAGATTCAATGATATGACCACTGGGTTAAAATCATTCTTCTCAGACCTGGAGATTACAATAAAGAATTCATAAGAAACCATAAATAATCATGAAAAGCTAAAAGAATCTTATCAAAAGAAACAAAGCAGGAGCTTTCGTGGTTCCAGACTTCAAACTTTAATATATGTTAACAGTAATCAACACAGCCTGGTATTGGTAAAAGAATAGGTCCATAGGCCAATGAATCAGGAGAGAGAATGAAATCCTCAAAATCTCAACCAGCACATCTTTGAAAAAACCTCCAAGACCCACTGGTTAATGGAGAAAATATTCAGTAAATGGTGCTGGGAAAAGCCTGACCTCATGCACAAGATTGAAACAGGACCCCTCTCTATTACCATACACATTAACTCTAAATGAACCAAAGGCCTAAACATAAAACACCAAATTATAATAATCTTACAAAATGCAGGAGACACCATTAGGGAAACTGGCACCAGAAACGAATTCCTCTTCAGAGCCCTAAATACACATGCCTTAAGAAGGAAGTTCGACAAGAGGCTTCTAATCAAATTAATATACTTCTGCAAAACAAAAGAAACCATCAGAAGAGCAGGGATACAGCCAACAGAATGGGAAAAACGATTCTCCACCTATATATCTGTAGAAAGGCATAACATCTAGGATCTACAAGAAACTCAAAAACTCAGAAAAATCAGAGAAAGTTTCCCTTTGAAAAGTGTGCAAAATACGTGATTGGAAACTTTTCATAAGAAGAGATACAGCAGCCAGCAGAAACATGAAAATTGCTCAACCTCACTCATCATCAAAAAAATGCAAATGAAACGACTTTTCAATACCACGTAACCCCTGTGATACTGCCATCATTCATAAAACCAACAATAACAGATGCAGGTAAGGATTTGGGAAGAAATAAATGCTTCTACACTGCATGTGGATTGAAAAGTAGAGCAACAATTTTGGAAAACCCTGTTTTGGTTTGTATATCTAACTGTGAATTGTACACCACATATTTTTAAAAATTAAAATAAGTAATTAAATAAATAAATAAATGTAAGTTGTGAAAAATGCAACTGGCTTTAGTTGTTTGTTCTATTTTTTATTTTTTATTTTTTACTTTAAAAATGGCTACAATTCAGTGTTGGGCCTAGAAATGTGCATTAGGCGGGGATTGATTTTTAAAAATTGTATAAAACTCCAGTGAAAACTCCTTTTCCTTTTTATACGTTGGAATACATGGTATAATTCTGCCTTCAAAAGTGACAAATACAGTGTTTCTGACATAAATTCTGAATGTTTTATTCTGCCTCAATTGAAACTTTTGAGATTCCAGATATATATTATTATTAGAAAACTGAAACTTGAGATTCAGTGTACCTAAGGGCTATTCAAAAGGCAGAATGCATAATAAATCTTAAAAATATTTAGAAAATAAAACAGTATCGTAATTTAATTCAGCTTTCTCCATTCTAAAATTTTATGTACATTTTCTTGGTGCAGTCTGTATTTTCTGCTTGTTAATTTTGTTTAAATGTTACAGATGTGCAATCCTTATAGAAAACATTCCCTTATATATTAGAATAAAATTCAAAATGACATTCCCTTATACTTTAACCCAATTTATATTTTTAAAAGAGTATTTCCATCGAATCACCTAGTATTTTCTCTACCTAAGACATAAGACTGGACTCTGCAACAATATATCCGAGTAATCTGATACTTTTAATCACCAAGCATTTAAAAAGAGGCACAGAGATAAAGAGAATTTGAGGCCCAATAAATACACAAACTAAAATAACACGGAAATTTACAAAGTAGTACGTATTTGGCTTCTACATTAGAATAAAAATTTAGATAATTGAAAATTCTGGAAAATAGATTACGATCTTAGGAAAAGCAATGTTCAAATCCTATTGGAAAACTGCTCAAAGGCTATTACACAACACTAAAAACATCAAAAAGATTCTAAACTAAAGAAAGTGCCAAAATATTATTTGGTTGTGTTGTAACCAAGCTCCAACAGGACACCGTGATCATAATAATAATATACAACCTCGTGAACAACTCCCTCAGGTCCCCTCCCAGTTTGGTAGTTTCTCGGTCCTTACTGCTTTAAAAAAAAAAAGACTACCGCGTTTAGAGGATTCTTGACTGGTCATTTCCCCCTGGAGAAATTTTTGGATGTGTTCACCATGTGAACACATGGTTTTCTTCACTTCTTTGGAATGAGATCCAACGTGTCTACCGCATTGGGCCTAGCACTGTATACAAGTGCATGAAGCCAAAGGATTGCTCAGTAGTCAAGGTCCCCCCCTTTATGATATCAAAGTTCTGAGGCTGATGTCATAAATGACAATATAACATTCTTGTTTCCCTGACTTTACTTACCTTTTTTAATGTAAAAATTACCCTTTTAGTCAATCTCCAGATTCAATGAAACAACCATTAAGTTAACATCATTCTCAGATGTTGTCACTCATAAGCTGGAAATTAAAAAAACGAATTCTTATAAAACATCATGAATAGACAAAAGAAACTTATCAAAAGAAACAAAGCAGGACCTATCACAGTTCCAGTCTTCAACTTTAACTATATGTTTACAGTAATCAACACAGCCTTGTATTGGTTCAAGAATAGGTCCATAGGCCAATGGATCAGGACAGAGAATGAAATGCTCAAATCCTCAACCAATTCATCTTTGAAAAAATCTTAAAGACACACTGGGTAATGGAGAACATATTAAGTAAATGGTGCTGGGAGAAGACTGACAACATGCAAAAGATTGAAACAGTACCCCTATCTATCACCATACACATTAACTCAATATGGATCAAAGACCGAAATGTAAAACAACAAATTAAAATAATCTTAGAAAACGCAGAAGACACCATTAGGGAAACTGGAATAGGAAACTAAT
>NW_006947569.1:0-869 GCF_000164805.1 Carlito syrichta | reverse complement strand
TAAAACACTACCTCTTGGGTATCTCCCACATGTCCACTTCCAGTTTGGGAAATTCTCAGTCCTCCCAATAAACACTGCTTAAAAAAAAAAAAAGACTATATCGTTTAGAAGATTCTTGAATGGTCACTTATCCCTGGAGAAATTTTTAGATAGGTGTGAACACATGGTTCTCTTCACTTCTTGGGAATGAAATCCACCATGTCTACCGCATTTGGCAGAGCACTGTACACAAGTGCTTGAAGTCTAACGATTGCTCAGTAGTCAAAGACCCTCCCATTAGGATATCAAAGTTCTCAGGTTGATGTCATCAATGACAATTTGACATGCTTGTATCCCTGACTTCGCTTACCTCTTTTAATGTAAAAATCAGCCTTATTGCCAACTGACAGATTCAATGAAATGATCATTAGGTTAAAATAATTCTTCTCAGACCTGGAGATTACAATAAATTTATATGAAACCATAAACAATCATGAATAGCTAAAATAATCTTATCAAAAGAAACAAAGCAAGAGCTATCCCAGTTCCAGACTTCAAACTTCACTATATGTTAACAGTAATCAACACAGCCTGGTATTGGTACAAGAATAGGTACATAGGACAATGGATCAGGACAGAGAATGAAATCCTCATAATCTCAACCAACACATGTTTGAAAAACCCTCGAAGATCCACTGGTTAATGGAGATCATATTCAGTAAATGGTGCTGGGGAAAGGTTGACACTATGCACAAGATGAAAACAGGACCACTATCTATCACCATACACATTAACTCTAAATGGATCAAAGACCTAAACGTAAAACACCAACTTATAACAATCTTAGAAAACGCAGGAGACACCAGTATGGAAACTGGAAATGGAAACAG
>NW_006947568.1:0-812 GCF_000164805.1 Carlito syrichta | reverse complement strand
AGTGAGGAATATGAAACTCTGTTCTTTGTTTCTGTGGTAAATTACTGAAAATGACCTACCTCATATCCATCAAACGTTCTGCAAAATCCCTATAACTGTCATTTCTTAAGGCTGCATAAGATTCCAGTGTTTATATACCACATTTATTTTACCCATTCCAGCTTTGATGGGCAACATGGTTGGTACCATGTTTTATTGCAATTGTGATTAGAGGTGCATAAAACACACTGGTGAAGGTATCTATTTGGTAAAATGATTTGAATTCCTCCAGGTAAATTCTCTACCGGGGAATTGTTGAGTCACATGGTAGGTCAATATCATGTCCCTTTACAAACCACCACACTGTTTTCCAAAAATGTTGTTCTACTTTTCAGTCCACATGCTGTGTAGAAGCATTTATTTCTTCCCAAATACTTACCTGCATCTGTTATTGTTTTTTTATTAAGATGTCCAGTCTTACAGGGGCATGTGGTATTTCAAAGTGGTTTCATTTGCATTTCTTTGATGATGAGTGAGGCTGAGCAATTTTCATGTGTCTGCTGGTTGCCCATATCTTTTCTTATGAAAAGTGTCCAATCACGTATTTTGCACGTTTTTCAAAGGAAATGTTTGTCTGATTTTTCTGAGTGCTTGAGTTTCTTGCAGATCCTAGATGTTCTGCCTTTTTACAGATATATAGGTGGAGAATCGTTTATCCCATTCTGTTGGCTGTATCCCTGCTCTTTTGATGTTTTCTTTTGTTTTGCAGGAGTATATTCATTTGATGATATCCCACTTGTCTATTTTACTTCTTAAGGCATGGATATTTAGGG
>NW_006947567.1:0-2933 GCF_000164805.1 Carlito syrichta | reverse complement strand
GTAGTGGAAAACTGTTTGGGGGAGGGGTGAGATTGGCTGTGGAGGGATACTGTTAAGGGACCCTGCATAATCAATTGATGTATATCTAACTCTGTATTGTAATCAACATTTTTTTAAAAAATAAAAATTAATTAATTAATTAAAACTGTAAAACATGCAACTGATTTTTTTAATTCTATTTTTTATTTCATTTTACTATAACAATTGTTATAACTCAGGTTTGGGCCTAGAAATGTTCATTACGCAGGGATTGATTTTTTTAAAATTGTGTGATACTCCAATGATAACTCCTTTTCTTATTAACACGTTGGAATACATGGGATAATTCTGCCTTGAAAATTGACAACTACAGTGTTTCTCACATAAATTCTGAATGCTGTATTCTGCATAGATTGAAATGTTGAGATTCCAGATCTACTTCATTCTGAGAACACTGAACCTTGAGATTCAGTGTATCTAAGCGCTATTCAGAAGGCAGAATGCATAATAATCTTAAAATTTTTAGAAAATAAAAGAGAATCATAATTTAATACAGCTTTTTCCATTCTTAAATTTTGTGTACATATTCTTGGTGCACTCTGTATTTTCTGCTTGTTAATTTTGATTAAAAGTTACAGATGTGTAATCCTTAGAGAAGAGTTTCCCTTATATATTTGAAGGAAATATAAAATGACGTTTCCTTTATATATTAACCCAATTTATATATTTAGAAGAGCATTTGCTTTGAATCCTTTAGTATTTTCTCTACATAAGACACAATGCTCTACCCTGCAACAATGTTTCTGATAAATCTGATACTTTTAATCACCAAACCTTTACAATGAGTCACACAGAAAAAAGAGAAGTTGGGATCCAATATATATAAACCAAAATAACAGGGAGATTTACAAAGTAGTAAGTATTTTGGCTCTGCATTAATTTAAATATTTAGATAATTGAAAATTCTGGAAAATTGATTATAACCTTAGCAAAAGCAATGTTCAAATCCTGTAGGAAAAACTGCTCAAAGGCTGTTACACAATACTAAAAACATGCAAAACTTTCTAAACTTAAGAAAGGGCTAAATATTATTTGGTTGTGCTATAACCAAACCTCAACAGGACTCCGTAACCATAATAATAAAAGACTACCTCTTGGACAACCCCCTCAGGTTCCCTCCCAGTTTGGGAGTTTCTCAGTCCTCTCAATAAAAACTGCTTTAAAAAAAAGACTACCTCCTTTAGAGGATTCTTGAATGGTCACTTATTCATGGAGAATATTTGGATAGGTGTGAACAATTCTTGGGAATGAAATCCACCATGTCCACCACATAAGGCAGAGCACTGTACACAAGTGCTTGAATCGTAAGGATTGCTCACTAGTCAAGGTCCCTCCCATTATGATGTCAAAGTTCTGAGACTGATGTCATGAATGACAATTTGACATGTTTGCTTTGCTTACTTTACTTACCTCTTTTAATGTAAATATTAGCCTTTAGTCAATCTACACATTCAATGAAATAACCATTAAGTTAATATGATTCTTCCCAGATCTGGAAATTGCAACATGGAATTCATACGAAAACCTAAACAATCACGAATAGTCAAAGAATCTTATCAAAAGAAGCAAAGCAGGAGCTATTGCAGTTCCAGACTTCAAACTTTACTATATGTTTACAGTAATCAAAACAGCCTGGTATTGGTACAAGAATAGGTCCAAAGGCCAATGGATTAGGACAGAGAATGAAATCCTCAAATTCTCAACCAACTCATCTTTGAAAAAACCTCCAGGACCCACTGGTTAATGGAGAACATCTTCAGTAAATGGTGCTGGGAAAAGGCTGACAACAGGGCCAAGATTGAAACAGGACCCTTATATATGACCATACACATTAACTCTAAATGGATCAAAGATCTAAATATAAAACACCAAATTTTAAAAATCTAAGAAAACGCAGGAGACACTGTTAGGAAAACTGGAACTGGAAACTAATTCCTCTTCAGATCCCTAAGTACCCATGCGTTAAGAAGTAAGTTCGACAAGTGGGATCTCATCAAATTAATATACTTCTGGAAAACCAAAGAAACCATCAGAAGAGAGGGATACAGCCAACAGAATGGGAAAAACGATTCTCCACCTTTATATCTGTAAAAAGGCATAATAACTGGGATCTACAAGAAACTCAAACACTCAAAAACTCAGACAAACCTTCCCTTTGAAAAGTGTGCAAAATACGTAATTGGACACTTTTCATAAGAAGAGATATGGGCAGCCAGCAGACATATGAAAATTGCTCAGCCTCACACATCATCAAAGAAATGCATATGCAACCACTTTGAAATATGACATACCCCCTGTAAGACTGGCCACCATTAATAAAGCAAACAATAACAGATGCAGGTCAGAATTTGGGAAGAAATAAATGCTTCTACACTGCATGTGGACTGAAAAGTAGAGCAACTCATTTTGAAAACAGTGTGGTGGTTTGTACAGGGACTGCATAATGACCTACCATGTGATTCAGTAATTCCCCTGTTGAGAATATACATGAAGGAACTCAAATCATTTTACCAAAAATATAACTGCATGAGTGTGTTTTTTGCAGCTCTAATCACAATTGCAATAAAACATGGTACCAACTATGTTGCCCATCATATCTGCAATGGACAAAATAAATGATGTATATACACTGTGGAATATTTTGCAGCCATAAAAAAGGACAGATATAAGGATTTTGCACAACGTTTGGTGGATATGAAGTAGGTAATTTTCAGTGATTTATCACAGAACCAAAGAACAGAGTTCTTTATATTCTCACTCATGAGCTGAACTTGATCACTTATAGTGCTGTAAGAAAGTGATTGGCAGTAGTGGAAAACTTTTTATGGGGAGGGGTGAGATTGGCAGTGGAGGGATTCTGCTAAGGAAGGAAGGGGCATACCTCATCAACCAGG
>NW_006947566.1:0-4518 GCF_000164805.1 Carlito syrichta | reverse complement strand
TTCTAAGTATTTGTTTAAGGGTTTTTATGCTTTCAACTGTTACTGTTAAAAATTGTATGGTGCAAGACAAGGCTTCAAATTTATTCTCTTGCATAAGAGCACTCTATTTTCTGAGAAATGTCAAAAGACTTCCCTGTTCACAGTGAGTGAATTTGGCAGTACATGTGTATGTTGATTCCTGGGTGGTTCATTCTGTTCCACGGATTGTTATGTCTGTTGTTATGTCTGTTTTTATATCGGTACTTCACTGTTTGGGGTATTAGAATTTTGTGTGAAGTTTGAAGGCAAAAAGTGTGAAACCTTAAACTTTCCTCCATCTATTTTTGGGATTTGCTGGCCATTTCACAGATATAACACTTGTCATTTAATCCCTTGAATTATTAGATGTGTTTGTGCATGCAGGACACCCCATCTACATGGATATGTCAACGTGAACACCATTCTCAATTGGTTAGTCAGGACTGTGCTGTGTCATTTGCTCACAGGCAACCTTCTTACTGGCTTACCTCCCCTCCACCTTTTTTCCATAATTACTGTGTTGAGTTGTGACAGTTGTTTGTAAATATGACCCACCCTCTTGGTAATATATGGCCCACCCTCTTGGCAAAGGGTCATGTGTCTAGAAGTTAGTGTCTGACCTGAGTTAAGCCAGTTGGAATCCATTCTCAGGAACTGGAGGTTGGGAATAAGAGAGAATATAATTTTTTACATGGAGTTGGTGGTCCTCTAGCACCTGAATCTGGTGAAGTGATTTAGGGGAAGAGGTGGACAGTGCCTTCCTCAAACAGCAACCAGAAGAGAGACAGAGAGGGTCCTGCAGGCTCCCAGCCCTTCTCTTCTTCCTTCCTGAGTCTTGTACAGCCCCATACAAGCCCCTCCAAAGTCTATTTTTCTGTACTTTCCTGTACTCTGGTGGGATTTTGTCAGTTCCGTAGGGCCCTTATGTCCAGAAAGATTCTAACCCCTTATTCCCTTGGTATTCGCCAGTTTAATGTGGGCTGTTCTGATCGTTCTTAGCCTACCAGAATATTAATTGTGTGTCCCAATTTGGAATTTGAATCAGCCTTCTTCTAAGTTGGCATGTAAGAACAAATAAAAGCTTGCCAGTGGGCCTAGCTTAGAGTGGGATTCACACATGGGACCTTTTCAGTTTTCCACTGCTTGTTGTTTATGTGGTATCTTTCTGCGATATGATTAGAACAAAACAAAATAAATCAAAGCGAAATCCAAACCGTGGAGAAATAGCCATTCAAGCTGGAGATAAAATGAGCAAAAATTGAAAAGGTTAATAGCTGTGTGGAAATTCTTTGTTTTTTCAATTTCATTAACTTTAGGGGTGTAAGTGGTTTTTGGTTACATGGATTCATTGTATAGTGGTAAGAAGTCGGCTTTAAGTGTACTTATCACGCCCAGTAATGCACATTGTACCAGAGAGGTAATCTTTCTCCCCTCACCCTCCTCTTCCTCTCCTCCTCCTGAGTCTCCAGTGTCCATTGTACCATTCTGTATGTCTTTTGAAGACCCATAGTTTAGCTCCCACCTACATCTGAGAATATATATTTTGTATGTGGCAATTCCTGATGGGAATGGCATTGGGGAAAGAGCCATTTCCCCAAAAGTCTGTCACCAAAAAGCAAATGGTGGCAGACTTTTTTGCATTTGAGATGCTGTGGATTTGCAAGAGTCCACTTGAAAATTCTGAGGAGATGCACTTCAGTGAGTCTAAGAATCACTTGGGTAGTCTGCAAAATGCAGATCACCAGGTCCTGCTCCTAGTGTGCATTCAGTGCATGAAGAGTGGAAGGGTGGCGATCAGAAACGAAGTTTCTTCAAATAGGTTCCTCAGATGAATCTGGTTTAAGTTGTCCATGAGCCACATTTTGAGAGATTCTTACCTGGTGCATGTTATATCCTTTTTTATCTGCCTATTGTCTGTCTATCCATGGATACTCATGTGTCTGCCTCTCTCTCTCTTTGTCTCCCGGTGTACATACATTGTCACTCCCAGTAAGCTCCCCACATCTTCTTCTCTCATATGCCTTCAACATCTGATAATCACTTGGCTCATTTTACATGCCAGATAAATCATTCCTGGTTAAGTTGTAACTCTGAGCTTTTTGTTTTTTTTCCCTTGGAGCAGAACCAGACCCCATACTGTCCAGTTGGACCCTTCAGCGTGTGGGCAGTGGGAGGCAGGTGTGACCCTTCCCTTTCCATTGATCCACACTCTGTCCTCAGGGAAGCTACTCTTTTGAGTCCAAATTTCAATTTTAGAAGAAAACTAGAACCTGACACGTAAGCCTTGTCAGGTATATGGCCTGGAGGAAGACAAACACCTTGGAGATGGGACTCAGGTTTTAGGAGATTAGAGAGGCAGGTGGGAAATATGGAAGGTATGAGGCCTTTTGACTTGCAGAAATGTATCTTCTATATTTGTGTGTGCCTGAAATTGATTTTCGGTAGGCAACTTGTTAATCTTTTCAGTTTATTTAATTGCTTCCAATAAACATCTACCAACAACCTGCTTTAGGTAAATAGTAATGCTAGTACTGTCAGTAGTAACCATTTTTGCTTGATTCTTTAAAGCTGTTAGAAATCAGTAGAGTTTGAATATAATTCAGTTAAAAAACTCATTTGTTGCCAGACATGGTGACTCACACTGTGAGTACTTTGGGAGGCTGAGGTGAGAAGATTGCCTGAGCCCATGGGTTTGAGACCAACCTGGGCAACTTGGTGGGTCCTTGTCTCTACAATAAATAAAAAAATTAGCTGGGCATGATGGCGCATGCCTGTAGTTCCAGCTACTTGGAAGGCTGAAGCAGAAGGATCACCTGAGCCTAGCAGATGGAGGATGTGGTGGCTGTGAGCATTCCACTCCAGCCTGGGCAACAGAGTGAGACTTGGACTCAAAACAAAACAAAACAAAACAAAATACCATCTGTAATACCACAAGATAAATTTCTGGAAAAATTTAGGTGGTAACCCATATTATTAGGGATACACTTGAAAAGCAGCTATTTTCTTTCTTTTTAAAATTTTATCTTAAAGATGTGTGGTACAATTCAGGATTAGATATACAAGTGGACATCGTACAGGTGAAATTTGGGCCTCCCTTTGATCTCCATCTTGCCTGCTTTGAAATGAGGCGCCCTTATTGATGTTGTGCCCCACTCCCCACCCCAGCCGTGTTTTTCAAACTCTCACTGTGTATATTTAAAAGCTGCATCCAAGCTATCATTTCCTCTTGTGCTTTAAAAGAGCATGTAGTTTTAAAACTCTTTTAATACTCATTTTTTGGGAGAAATTAAGCTATTTCGTAGGTTATGCTATTTTGTTTTTTGTCTTTATTCACTTTAGCACTTAATCACCAATAGCAGACCTTTGATAATGATAAGAATATGTTGTTGTTTTTTTTGAGTTGGAGTCTCACTCTGTCGCCCAGACTGGAGTGCAGTGGCCGTTCCCCGCCACTGCAGCCTCGACCTGCTGGGCTGTGGCGATCCTTCCGCCTCAGCTTTCCAAGTAGCTGGAACTGCAGGCGCGTGCTAGTTCATCCAGCTAATTTTTGATTTATTGTAGAGATGAGGTCTCACTAAGTTGCCCAGGTGGGTCTCAAACCCGCAGGCTCAGGCAGTCCACTCACCTCAGCCTCTCAAAGCATGAGGGGTTACAGGCTGAGCCACTGAGCCCGGCTAAGAATATGTTTTTAAATATTTGCAGATTCAGTCGACTCGGTGGCTCAGCCTGTAATCCCGCGCTTTCGGAGGCTGAGGTGAGTGGAATGCCTGAGCCCGTGGGTTCAAGAGCCACCTGGGCAGCTTGGTCAGACCTCATCTCTTCAATAAATCAAAAAATTAGCCGGGCGTGGTAGTGTGTGCCTGTAGTTCCAGCTACTTGGAAGGCTGAGGCTGAAGGATCGCCGGAGCCCAGCAGGTTGAGGCTGCGTTGGCCAGGAGTGTGCCACTGCACTCCAGTCTGGGCAACAGAGTAAGACTCCAACTCAAAAAACAAAAAACAAAAAAAATCTTTGCAGATTCTCTGGTTTGATAACTTCACATAATCTAATAAAACTTTGACAGTGGTTGGAACATTCTTTAAAACAGTGCTCCGAGTTGTCTTGTTGCTTTTTGGTGCATTTAAGCACTACTCTGAGCCTCCGCCAAATTTGACTTTGCACTCTGATTTACCAAAAATGTGCGTCTTCTAGTGGAGAATGATCACTGTTTAAAAAACTCTTAGCCAGGCTCGGTGGCTCAGCCTGTAATCCCAGTGCTTTGTGAGGCTGAGGTGAGTGGATTGCCTGAACCCGTGGGTTCGAGACCTGCCTGGGCAACTTGGCGAGACCTCACCTCTACAATAAATCAAAAAATTAGCTGGGCATGGTAGCGCGCACCTAGTAGTAGTTCCGGCTACTTGGAAGGCTGAGCCAGAAGGATCACCGGAGCCCAGCAGGTCGAGGCTGCAGTGGCCGGGAGTGGCCACTGCATTCCATCCAGTCTGGGTGACAGAGTGAGACTC
>NW_006947565.1:0-770 GCF_000164805.1 Carlito syrichta | reverse complement strand
TTGTGTATCTAACTCTGAAATGTAACCCAATTGTAAAAAAAATAATAATTAAGTAAATAAATGGAAGCTGTAAAACATGAAACTGACATTTTTAATTTATTATATTTATTGTTTTACTGTAAAAATGGTGACTATTCAGGATTGAGCCGAGAAATGTTCATTATGCAGGGATTTATTTTAAAGAATTGTATAAAACTCCAATGATAACTCCTTTTCCTTGTAATACGTTGGAAAACATGGTATAATTCTGCCTTCAAAATTGACAACTACAGTGTTTCTCACATAAATTCAGAATGTTTTATTCTGCCTAAATTGAAACTTGTTGAGATTCCGGATCTATATCATTCTTAGAAAACTGAACCAGGAGATTCAGTGTACCTAAGTTCTATTCAGAAGGCAGAATGCATAAAAAATCTAAAAAGTTTTAGAAAACAGTATCGTAATTTAATACAGCTTTTTCCATTCTTTAAATTTATGTACATTTTCTTGGTGCACTCTGTATTTTCTACTTGTTAGTTCTGATTAAATGTTACAGATGTGCAATCATTAGATAAAAATTTCCCTTAGATATTTGAAAGAAATGTAAAATCACGTTCCCTTTATGTTTGAAATGAATTTATATTTTTAAAAGAGTATTTCCATTGAATCCCCTAGTATTTTCTCTACCTAAGACATAATGCTCTACTATGCAACAAAGTATCTGATTAATCTGATACTTTTAATCACCAAGAATTTACAATGAGGTACACAGAAAAAAGAGAATGTGGGGC
>NW_006947564.1:0-1101 GCF_000164805.1 Carlito syrichta | reverse complement strand
TCTTCATCTAAACTTTCTTTGTGGGGATATGAGTTCTTAGATGTGGTCAAAGCCGAAAGTTGATGAAAAAGACTGGTTGGCTGATTTAAAAGTTCAAAACATTTTAAAAGGAGTCCTTCTCATTCAAATTGCTTCTCCAAGTATCTTTGGAAAGGAGACCACCATCTGGCCAGCCATAATTCCTTCCAAACTTACTGGAAACCAAAATGCACACATACAAGCAGTGAGTTCTTCTCTGAGAAGGTCTTCCGATGCAGCCTGCAGCCAACTAAGCTGCAACCGTGGCCCATTTGGTGTGGAAGTCCATGCATAGGTTTCTCCCGATGACTCCGTCACCCTGTGCTGTCAACCCTTAGTCTTATGCAGCCATAGCTTCCACCTGTCCCCAGTGGGTTAGACTGAGCTCTTCCACTCCGCTTCATCTGTCCTGATACATCAGGCCCAAGTGCTGGCTACCAGAGAGGGTATCCCCTGGGTGGCTCCCATAGCTCGAGCTCTCCAATCTGAGGCCAGGTGAATCCTGGGATTCTGCCTCTCTGATAAGCTTGTGGTGGGACTGAACTGCTGGCCACACCTCGAAGACTAGGAGTTTAGAAACCACTGACTCTTCAAGAAAGTCGACTGCTTATAGGGGAATTATTAATGGTTTCTTCTTTTCATGTGTTTGTTTTTGCTTTAAATCTTTCATTTAATAAATAATCTTCTAGGAAGCAATTAACAGTAGGTTGGATATGCCACACACCCTTTTCTGTAAACTGGTAGGAATTTGCCTCAAAGACACAGAGTTTAAATTCATTAATTTCAAAGCTATATTCTCTTCGCAAAGGACAGTAAAATACCTATGCCTAAAATCATCAGTATTTGGTAACTATTAACTGTGGTGACAAGTGATAATGGGCGGTTAACACTTAGCTTGGATCCCATTAATATATGGTAATATAAATTATTTGGGTCCTGAGCCTAGCAGGACTGGCTTACTAGCAAGGCAGTGACATCAGCAGCAACTGTTTGAGACCATTTGCTATGTATGCAATTCACACTTGTCACCACCAAGACCAGTCACAGTGAACATTCAGGCAAGTACTTCTCTTAAGGTCACCT
>NW_006947563.1:0-8591 GCF_000164805.1 Carlito syrichta | reverse complement strand
CCAGTTTTGATGGGCAACATGGTTGGTATCATGTTTTATTGCAATTGTGATTAGAGCTGCAAAACACATACTGGTGCAGGTACCTTTTGGTAAAATGATTTGAGGTCCTCCAGGTATATTTTGGACAGTGGAATTACTGAGTCACATGGTCGGTCAATATCTTGTCCCTTTACAAACCACCACAAACTTTTCCAAAGATATTGCTCTAATTTTCGGTCCACATGCAGTGTAGAAGCATTTATTTCTTGCCAAATCCTGACCTGCATCTGTTATTTGTTTTTTTAATGGTGGCCAGTCTGACAATGGGTATCTGGTATTTCAAAGTGGCTTCATTTGCATTTCTTTGATGATGAGTGAGGCTTAGCAATTTTCATGTGTCTGCTGGCTGCGCATATATCTTCTTATAAAAAGTGTCCAATAACGTATTTTGCACACTTTTCTTTTCTTTTTTTTTGACTTGGAGTCTCACTCTGTTGCCCAGACTGAAGTGCAATGGCTGCTCACAGCCACCGCAGCCTTGACCTGCTGGACTCCGGTGATCCTTCTGCCTCAGCCTTCCAAGTAGCCAGAATTACCGGCATGCGCTACCACGCCCGGCTGATTTTTTGATTTATTGTAGAGATGAGGTCTCGCTGCCCAGGCGGGTCTCGAACCCGCAGGCTCAGGCAATCCACTCACCTCAGTCTCCCAAAGGCACTGGATTACAGGCTGAGCCACCGAGCCCGGCTTTGAACACTTTTCAGTGGGAATGTTTGTCTGAGTTTTCTGAGTGTTTGAGTTTCTTGTAGATCCTAGATGCTGTCCCTTTTTACAGATATATAGGTGGAGAACCGTTTTTCCCATTCTGTTGGCTTTATTCCTGCTCTTCTGATGGTTTCTTTCTCTCTTTTTTTTGAGTTGGAGTTTCACTCTGTCACCCATACTGGAGTGCCGTGGCCGCTCCCGGGCACCGCAGCCTCAACCTGCTGGTCTCCGGCGATTCTTCCACCACAGCCATTCGAGTAGCCGAAATTACAGGCACGCGCTACCATGCCCGGCTGATTTTTTGATTTATTGTAGAGATGAGGTTTCGCTGCCCTGGCGGGTCTCGAACCCGTGGACTCAGGCAATTCACTCACCTCAGCCTCCCAAAGGCGTGGGATTACAGGCTGAGCCACAGAGCCCGGTGGTTTCTTTTGTTTTGCAGAAGTATATTAATTTGATGAGATCCCATTTGTCTTACTTACTTCTTAAGACATGGATATCTAGGACTCTGAAGAGGAATTTGTTTCCGTTTTCAGTTTCCATACTGGTGTCTCCTGCGTTTTCTAAGATTGTTATAAGTTGGTGTTTTACGTTTAGGTCTTTGATCCATTTAGAGTTAATGTGTATGGTGATAGATAGTGGTCCTGTTTTCATCTTGTGCATGGTGTCAACCTTTCCCCAGCACCATTTACTGAATATGATCTCCATTAACCAGTGGGTCTTCAAGGGGTTTTCAAACATGTGTTGGTTGAGATTATGAGGATTTCATTCTCTGTCCTGATCCATTGTCCTATGTACCTATTCTTGTACCAATACCAGGCTGTGTTGATTACTGTTAACATATAGTGAAGTTTGAAGTCTGGAACTGGGATAGCTCTTGCTTTGTTTCTTTTGATAAGATTCTTTTAGCTATTCATGATTGTTTATGGTTTCATATAAATTTATTGTAATCTCCAGGTCTGAGAAGAATGATTTTAACCTAATGGTCATCTCATTGAATCTGTCAGTTGGCAATAAGGCTGATTTTTACATTAAAAGAGGTAAGCAAAGTCAGGGATACAAGCATGTCAAATTGTCATTGATGACATCAACCTGAGAACTTTGATATCCTAATGGGAGGGTCTTTGACTACTGAGCAATCGTTAGACTTCAAGCACTTGTGTACAGTGCTCTGCCAAATGCGGTAGACATGGTGGATTTCATTCCCAAGAAGTGAAGAGAACCATGTGTTCACACCTATCTAAAAATTTCTCCAGGGATAAGTGACCATTCAAGAATCTTCTAAACGATATAGTCTTTTTTTTTTAAGCAGTGTTTATTGGGAGGACTGAGAATTTCCCAAACTGGAAGTGGACATGTGGGAGATACCCAAGAGGTAGTGTTTTATAATTATGGTCACGGAGTCCTGTGGGAGCTTGGTTACAGCACAATCAAATAATATTTTTATCACTTTCTATTGTTTGGTAACTTTTGGATGTTTTCAGTATTGTGTAACAGTCTTTGAGATGTTTTTCCTACAGGATTTGAACATTGCTTTTGCTAAGATCATAATCAACTTTTCAGAATTTTCAATTATCTAAATTTTTATACTACTGCAGAGTCCAAATACTTACTACTTTGTAAATCTCCATGTTATTTTGGTTTATATATATTGGACCCCGAATACTTCTGTTTCTGTGTGCCCTCATTTTTAAATTCTTGGGGATGAAAAGTATCAGATAAATCGGATCACTTTGTTGCAGAGTACAGCATTATGTCTTAGGTAGATAAAATACTGGGGGATTCAATGGAAATACTCTTTTAAAAATATAAATTGGGTTAAAATATAAAGGGAATGTTATCTTATATTTAGTTCAAATATATAAGGGATACTTTTCTCTAAGGTTTGCACATCTGTAACATTTAATCAAAATAATCAAGCAGAAAATACTGAGTGCACCAAGAATATTTACACAAATTTTATGAATGAAAAAAGCTGTATTAAATTATGATACTGTTTTATTTTCTAAAATTTTTAGATTTATCGTGCATTCTGCCTTGAATGGCACTTAGGTACACTGAATTTCAAGGTTCGGTTTTCTAAGAATGATATAGATCTGGAATCTCAACAAGTTTCAATTCAGGGAGAATAAAACATTCAGAATTTATGTGAGAAACACTGTAGTTGTCAATTTTGAAGGCAGACTTAAACCATGTATTCCAATGTATTAAAAGGATAAGGAGTTATCACTGGAATATTATACAATTCTTAAAAAATTAAACCCTGCATAATGAACCTGTCTAAACCTAACCCTGAAATGAAACCATTTTTAAAGTAAAAAAAAAGGAATAAACAAATAAAGTTGCATGTTTTACAGCTTTCATTTATTTATTTATTTATTTTACTTTTTTTTTGAAATGGGGGTTACAATTCAGAGTTAGATATACACCATTGATTATGCAGGTCCCTGGTTGATGAGGTATGCCCTTCCCTTTCTTCGCAGTATCCCTGCACTGCCAATCACACCCCTCTCCTTAAACAGGTTTCCACTACTGCCAGTCAGTTTCTTACAGCACTATAAATGATCCATTTCAGCTTATGAGTGAGAACATATGGAACTCTCTTCTTTGGTTCTGTGATAAATCACTGAAAATGACCTACCTCATATCCATGAAACGTATGCAAAACCGTTCAATTTGTCCCTTTTTTAGGCTACACAATATTCCACTGTGTATATACCTTATTTATTTTACCCATTCCAGCTTTGATGGGCAACATGTTTGGCAGTTTTTTTTTTTTTTTGGAATTGTGATTAGATCTGCAAAAAACATAAGAATCATGTACCTTTTCAGTTAAATGATTTCATTTCTCCCAGGTATATTCTCTAGAGGGGAATATCTGAGTTACATGGTAGGTCAAGGTCCTGTCACCTTACAAACCACCACAGGGTTTCCAAAGATACTGCTCTACTTTTCAGTCCACATGCAGTGTAGAAGCATTTATTTCTTCCAAAATCCTGACCTGCATCTGTTATGGTTTGTTTTATTAATGATGGCCAGTCTTACAGAGGTATGTGGTAGTACAAAGTGGTTTCATTTGCATTTCTTTGATGATGAGTGAGGCTGAGCAATTTTCATGTGTCTGCTGGCTGCCCGTTTCTCTTCTTATGAAAAGTGTCCAATCACATATTTTGCACTCTTTTCAAAGGGAATGTTTTTCGGATTTTTCTGAGTGTTCGAGTTTCTTTTACATACTAGATGTAATGCCTCTTTGCAGATGTATAGGTTGAGAATCGTGTTTCCCATTCTGTTGTCTCTATCCCTGCCCTTTTGACGGTTTCTTTTATCTTGCAGAAGTATATTAATTTGATGAGTTCCCATTTGTCTTACTTACGTCTTAAGTCATGGGTATATAAAACCCTGAAGAGGAATTAGTTTCCAATTCCCGTTTCTCTAATGATGTTTTCTGTGTTTTATAAGATTATTATAACTTGTTGTTTTAGGTTTGGTTCTTTGATCCCTATAGAGTGAATGTGTATGGTGATAGATAGGGGTCTTGTTTCGTTCTTGTGCATGTTGTCAGCCTTTTTCCAGCACCATTTACTGAATATGTTCTCCATTACCCAGTCGGTCTGGAGGTTTTTCAAAGATGAGTTGGATGAGGATTTGAGGATTTCATTTCTGTCCTGATAAATTGGGCTTTGGAAATATTCTTGTACCAATACCTGGCTGTGTTGATTACTGTAAACATATAGTAAAATTTGAAGCCTGGAACTGCGATGGTTCCTGCTTTGTTTCTTTTGGTAAGTTTCTTTTGGCTATTCATGATGGTTTTTGGTTTCATATGAATTCTTTTTTGTAATTTCCAGGTCTGAGATGAATGATGTTAACTTAATTGTTTTTTCATTGAATCTGTAGATTGACTAAAATTCTAATCCTTACATTAAAAGAGGTAAGTAAAATCAGAGAAACAAGCATGTCAAATTGTCATTCATGACATCAGCCTCAGACCTGTGAAATCAAAATGAGAGGGACCTTGACTACTGAGCAATCCTTAGGCTTCAAGCACTTGTTTACAGTGCTCTGCCAAATGCGGTAGACACGTTGAATTTCATTCCAACGAAGTGAAGATAACCATGTGTTCACATGGTGAACACATCCAAAAATTTTTCCAGGGGTAAGTTACCATTCAAGAATCCTCTAAACGAGGTAGTTTTTTTTTTTTTTTTTTTTGAAGCAGTGTTTATTGAGAGGAACGAAAATCTCCCAAACTGTTAGGGGATCTGAGGGAGTTGCCCACAAAGTAGACTTTTATTATTGTGATCCCTGAGTCCTGTTGGAGCTTGGTTATAGCACAACCAAATAATATTTTGGCACTTTCTTTAGTTTACAAAGTTTTGGATGTTTTTAGTATTGGATAACAGCCTTTGAGAAGTTTTTCTTACAGGATTTGAACATTGTTTTTGCTAAGATCATAATCAATTTTCTAGAATTTTCAGTTATCTAAATCTTTAAACTGATGCAGAGCTCAAATACTTACTACTTGTAAATCTTAATGTTATTTTGGTTTATACATATTGGGACCCTAATTCTCTTTTTTTCTGTGTGCCTCATTTTGAATGGTTGGAGATTAAAAGTATCAGATTAATCGGATACTTTGTTGCAGAGTACAGCATTATGTCTTAGGTAGAGAAAATACTAGGGGATTCAGTGGAAATGCTCTTTGAAAATGAAAATTGTGTTAAAATATAAAGGGAATGTGATTACTTTTCTCTAAGGATTGCACATCTGTAACATTTAATCAAAATTAACAAGCAGAAAATACAGAGTGCACCAAGAAAATTTGCACATATTTTAAGAATGAAAAAAAGGTGTGTTACATTATGATACCGTTTTATTTTCTAAAATATTTAAGGATTATTATGCATTCTGTCTTTTGTAAAGCATTTAGGTACACTGAATCTCAAGATTCAGTTTTCTGAGAATCATATAGATCTGGAATCTCAACAAGTTTCAATTTAAGAAGAATAAAACATTCAGAATTTATGTGAGAAACACTGTATTTCTCAATTTTGAATGCAGAATTATACCATGTATTCCAACGTATTAAAAGGAAAAGGAGTTATCATTGGAGTATTATACAATTCTTAAAGATTCAGTCCCAGCATCATGAACATTTCTAGGCCCAACCCTGAATTGTAACCTTTTCTAAAGTAAAAATAAATAAAAATAGAACAAAGTCAGCTGCATGTTCTACAGGTACCTTTTTTATTTATTTCATTATTTATTTTAATTTTTTAAAAAATGTGGGTTACAGTTCAGAGTTAGATATACAAGCATTGATTTTGCAGGGTCTTTGGTTGATGAGGTATGCCCCTCCTTCCTTATCAGTATCCCACCACTGCCAATCTAACCCCTCCCCTTAAACAGGTTTCCACTGCTGCCAATCACTTTATTACAGCACTGTAAGTGAAACAGTTCAGCTCATGAGTGAGAACATTTGAAACTCTGTTCTTTGATTCTGTGATAAATCACTGAAAGTGACTGACTCCATATCCATCAACATTCTGCAAAATCCTTCTATCTTTCCTTTTTTATGCCTGCATAATACTCCATTGTGTATATACCTTATTTTTTTTTACCCATTCCGGCTTTGATAGGCAACATGTTTGTAACCATGTTTTTTTGGAATTTTGATTAGAGGTGCAAAAATCATTACGGTCAGGTACCTTTTTGGAAAAATGATTTCAGTTCCTCCAGGTATATTCTCTAGAGTGGAATATCTGAGTCACTTTGTAAGCCAAGATCTTGTCCCTTTACAAAAAACCACAAAATTTCCAAAGATATTCCTCTACTTTCCTTCTACATGCAGTGTAGAAGCACTTATTTCTTCCAAAATTCTGACCTGCATCTGTTATGGCTTGTTTTATTAATGATGGTCAGTCTACGGGGGTATGTGGTAGTACAAAGTAGTTTCTTTTGCATTTCTTGATGATGAGTGAGGCTGAGCAATTTTCATGTGTCTGCTGGCTGCCCATTTCTCTTCTTATGAAAATGTCCAATCACGTATATTGCACACTTTTCAAAGGGAATGTTTTTCAGATTTTTCTGAGTGTTTGAGTTTCTTGTAGATCCTAGATGTAATGCCTCTTTACAGATGTATAGGTTGAGAATCGTCTTTCCCATTCTGTTGGCTCTATCCCTGCCCTTCTGATGGTTTCTTATGTTTTGCAGAAGTATATTAATTTGATGTGCTCCCATTTGTCTTACTTACATCATAAGTCATGGTTATATAGAACCCTGAAGAGTAATTAGTTTCCGATTCCTGTTTATGTAATGGTGTCTTCTGCGTTTTCTAAGATTATTATAATTTGTTGCTTTACGTTTAGTTCTTTGATCCCTATAGAGTTAATGTGTATGGTGATAGATAGGTGTCTTGTTTCTATCTTGTGCGTGTTGTCAGCCTTTTCCCAGCACCATTTACTGAATGTTTTCTCCATTACCCAGTGGGTCTTGGAGGTTTTTTTTAAAGATGAGTTGGTTGAGGATTTGAGCATTTCATTCTCTGTCCTTATCCATTGGGCTTTGTAAATATTCTTGTACCAATACCAGGCTGTGTTGATTTCTGTAAACATATAGTAAAATTTGAAGTCTGGAACTGCGATAGCTCCTGCTTTGTTTCTTTTGATATATTCTCTTGGCTATTCATGATGGTTTATGGTATCATATGAATTTTTTTTGTATTTTCAGGTCTGAGATGAATGATGTTAACTTTCACTGAAAGTTTTTTCATTGAATCTGTAGATTGACTAAAAGACTAATTTTTACTTTAAAGGAGGTAAGTAAAGTCAGGGGAAAATCATGTCAAAGTGTCATTTATGATATATATATAGTAAAATTTGAAGTCTGGAACTGAGATAGCTCCTGCTTTGTTTCTTTTGATATATTCTCTTGGCTATACATGATGGTTTATGGTATCATATGAATTTGTTTTTGTATTTTCAGGTCTGAGATGAATGATGTTAACTTTCACTGAAAGTTTTTTCATTGAATCTGTAGATTGACTAAAAGACTAATTTTTACTTAAAAGAGGTAAGTAAAGTCAGGGAAAAAGCATGTCAAAGTGTCATTTATGACATCAGTCTCTGACCTTTTGACATCATAATGGGAGAGACCTTGACTACTTAGCAATCTTTAGGCTTCAAGCACTTGTGTACAGTGCTTTGCTAAATGCGGTAGACACGTTGAATTTCATTCCAAAGAAGTGAAGATAACCATGTGTTAACATGGTGAACACATCCAAAAATTTTTCCAGGGGTAAGTGACCATTCAAGAATCCCCTAAACGAGGTATTCTTTTTTTTTAAAGCAGTCTTTACTGAGAGGACCGATAAACTGTCAAACTGGGAGGGGACCTGAGGGAGTTACCCACGAAGTTGTCTTTTATTATTATGAGCACAGAGTCCTGATGGAGCTTGGTTATAGCACAACCAAATAATATTTTAGCACTTTCTTTAGTTTAGAAAGTTTTTGGATGTTTTTAGTATTGTTAACAGACTTTGTGCAGTTTTCCCTACAAGATTTAAACTTTGCTTTTGCTAAGATCATAATCAATTTTCCAGAATTTCCAATTATCTAAATTTTTAAACTATCTTTAAGCCAAATACTTACTATTTTGTACATCTCCATGTTATTTTGGTTTATACATATTGGCCCCCAAATTCTATTTTTTCTGTGTGCCTCATTTTGAATGGTTGGAGATTAAAAGTATCATATTAATCGGATACTTTGTTGCAGAGTACAGCATTATGTCTTACGTAGAGAAAATACTAGGGGATTTAATGAAAATACTCTTTTAAAAGTAAAAAT
>NW_006947562.1:0-778 GCF_000164805.1 Carlito syrichta | reverse complement strand
TCAGTAATGCCCTGTCGATAATATACCAAAAAGATACTGCACCAGTATGCTTTTTAATCACAATTGCAATAAAACATGGTACCAACCATGTTGCCAATCAAAGCTGGAATGTATAAAATAAATGTGGTATATATACAGTGGAATACTATGCAGCCATAAAAAAGACAGATATAAGGATTTTGCAGAACATTTGATGGATATGAGGTAAGTCATTTTCAATGGTTTGTCACAGAAACAAAGAAGGGAGATCCGTAGGTTCTCACTCATGAGCTGAACTTGATCACTTATAGTGTTACAAGAGAGTGATTGGCAGTAGTGGTAAACTGTTTTGGGGGAGGGGTTAGATTGGCAGTGGAGGTATTCTGCTAAGGAATGGAGGGGCATACCTCATCAGCCAGGGACCTTGCATAATCAATGTTTGTATATCTAACTCTGAATTTTACCCCACATTTTTTAAAAAGTTAAAATAAATAATTAAATAAATAAATAAATGAAAGCTGTAAAACATGCATCAGACTTTATTAGTTTATTCTATTTTTTATTTTTTAGTTTAAAAATGGTTACAATTCAGTGTTGGGCCTAGAAATGTTCACTATGCTGCGTTTGATTTTTTAAGAATTGTATAATATTCCAATGATAACTCCTTTTCCTTTTAATATGTTGGAATACATGGCATAATTCTGCCTTCAAAATTGACAACTACAATGTTTCTCACATAAATTTGGAATGTTTTATTTTGCTGAAATTGAAATTTTTTGAGATACCAGATCTATATCAT
>NW_006947561.1:0-679 GCF_000164805.1 Carlito syrichta | reverse complement strand
TTAAGTAGCCTATTTCCAAAAACAGTTATTATTTTGAGAAATAAACAATTTAATTGTGAAATTTACAAATTTAATTTTACTAGCTACCTAGTGACACAATTTGATGGAGAAGCCACATCTCCTGAGTCACACAGTTCTTTTTCTTTCTTTCTTTCTTTTTTTTTTGAATTGGAGTCTCACTCTGTCACCCAGACTGGAGTGCAGTGGCCACTCCCGGCCGCCGCAGCCTCGACTTGCTGCGCTCCAGGGATCCTTCCTCCTCAGCCTTCCAAGTATCTGGAACTACAGGCGCGCGCTACCACGCCCTGCTAGTTTTTTGAATAATTGTAGAGATGAGGTCTCGCCAAGTTGCCCAGGTGGGTCTCGAACCCGCGGGCTCAGGCAATCCACTCACCTCAGCCTCCCAAAGGCATGGAATTGCAGGCTGAGCCCACAGTTCTTTTTCTAATTAGGCTATGTCACTTGTGCAAAATTGAGGAAGATGTAAACATTAGTGGAAGACACCAAAATATAATCTCCTAATTCTCTATTTCCAGACAGCAAAGAGTCAGATGGTGCTAAGGATCTCTTAATTGTATGTGGAGATCTCTCGGTATGGAAAGAATAAGCCTACCCTAGAAGATGCTCCATTGTTAAATAGGAAGACATTCTACTTCACATCTAATCAGAACTAGCAAGT
>NW_006947560.1:0-799 GCF_000164805.1 Carlito syrichta | reverse complement strand
TAAAATTTCATCATGTACATATACAACATTTTTTACATCCAGTCCTCTTTTGATGGGTAGCATAGTTGGTTCCATGATCTTGGTATTGTGAAGAAGGGTGCAATAAACATATATGTGCAGTTATCTTTTTTTATAGAGTGATTTGAGTTCTTCCGTGTATGTTCTCAGTAGGGGGATTGTGGGGTCATGTGGAAGACCGATTCTTAGAACTTTTAAGAATGCCACACTGGTTTCCACTCCCACCAGGAGTGTAGAAGCGTTCCCTTTTCACCACATCCTGTCCAGCATCTGTTATTTTTTGAGTTATTGATGATGGCTATTCTGACTGGAGTTAAGTGGTATCACAGTGTAGTTTTAATTTGCATCTCCTTGATGACTAGTGAGGTTGAACATTTTTTAAATGCGTCTTTTGGCTGCTGGTATGTCTTCTTTTGAGAAGTGTCTATTCATATCTTTTGCCCACTTTGTAATGGGGCTGTGTTGCAGAATCTTGTCTATTTATGGTCTATTTTGTCTTAACTGTGTGCAATTTTTATTTATTTATTAAAATTTTTTTCTGGGACTTTATACTTATTCTTTTTTGTATCACTCCTTTCTTTAAATTCTAAAGACCTGGAATCATAATTTTTTCAGGTTTATTATTTTCCACTGAAAGCTTTCAGCACCAGGTGTTGTATATTTTCCAATGAGTCAAACATCTCCATCTTTTCTTTAATAACCTCTATGTTTTCTGTCTTGGTTAGGAAGGTTCCCTTTCCTTTTACGTTCTTCTCACTAGTTTCCTAAAAAGTGACAGAAT
>NW_006947559.1:0-3165 GCF_000164805.1 Carlito syrichta | reverse complement strand
GAAAGTTTTTTCATTGAATCTGTAGATTGATTAAAGACTAATTTTACTTTAAAGGAGGTAAGTAAAGTCAGGGAAAAAGCATGTCAAAGTGTCATTTATGATATAAATATATATATATATATATATAGTAAAATTTGAAGTCTGGAACTGCGATAGCTCCTGCTTTGTTTCTTTTGATATATTCTCTTGGCTATACATGATGGTTTATGGTGTCATATGAATTTTTTTTGTATTTTGAGGTCTGAGATGAATGATGTTAACTTTCACTGAAAGTTTTTTCATTGAATCTGTAGATTGACTAAAAGACTAATTTTTACTTTAAAAGAGGTAAGTAAAGTCAGGGAAAAAGCATGTCAAAGTGTCATTTATGACATCAGTCTCTGACCTTTGACAGCATAATGGGAGAGACCTTGACTACTGAGCAATCCTTGGGCTTCAAGCACTTGTGTACAGTGCTCTGCTAAATGCGGTAGACACGTTGAATTTCATTCCAAAGAAGTGAAGATAACCATGTGTTAACATGGTGAACACATCCAAAAATTTTTCCAGGGGTAAGTGACCATTCAAGAATCCCCTAAACGAGGTATTCTTTTTTTTTAAAGCAGTCTTTACTGAGAGGACCGATAAACTCTCAAACTGGGAGGGGACCTGAGGGAGTTACCCACGAAGTTGTCTTTTATTATTATGAGCACAGAGTCCTGATGGAGCTTGGTTATAGCACAACCAAATAATATTTTAGCACTTTCTTTAGTTTAGAAAGTTTTTGGATGTTTTTAGTATTGTTAACAGACTTTGTGCAGTTTTCCCTACAAGATTTAAACTTTGCTTTTGCTAAGATCATAATCAATTTTCCAGAATTTCCAATTATCTAAATTTTTAAACTAACGCTGAGGCCAAATACTTACTATTTTGTACATCTCCATGTTATTTTGGTTTATACATATTGGCCCCCAAATTCTATTTTTTCTGTGTGCCTCATTTTGAATGGTTGGAGATTAAAAGTATCATATTAATCGGATACTTTGTTGCAGAGTACAGCATTATGTCTTACGTAGAGAAAATACTAGGGGATTTAATGAAAATACTCTTTTAAAAGTAAAAATTGTGTTAAAATATAAAGGGAATGTGATTACTTCTCTCTAAGGATTGCACCTCTGTAACATTTAATCAAAATTAACAAGCAGAAAAAACGGAGTGCACCACGAAAATTTACACACATTTTAAGATTGAAAAAAACTGTATTATATTATGATACTGTTTTATTTTCTAATTTTTTAAAAAATTACTCTGCATTCTTCCTTTTGAATAGCTCTTAGGTACACTGAATCTCAAGAATCAGTTTTCTAAGAATGGTATACATCTGAAATCTCAACAAGTTTCAATTTAGGCAGAATAACGCATTCAGAATTTATGTGAGAAACACTGTAGTTGTCCATTTTAAAGGCAGAATTATACCATGTATTCCAACGTTTTAAAGGAAATTAAGTTATCATTGGAGTATTATACAATTCTTAAAAAATCTGTCCCTGCATGATGAACATTTCTATGTCCAACCCTGAATTGTAACCATTTTTAAAGTAAAAAAAAAAATAGAGTAGACAAATAAAGTCATTTGAATGTTTTACAGCTTTAATTAATTAATTAATTTTAATATTTTTTAAAATGTTGGTTACAGTTCAGAGTTAGATATACAATCATTGATTATGCAGGGTTTCTGGTTGAGAGGTATGCCCCTCCCTTCCTTAGCAATATCCTTCCACTGCCAATCTCACCCCTTCCCCTAAAAATGTTTCCACTACTGCCAATCACTTTCTTACAGCAGTATAAGTGATCCAATTCAGCTCATGAATGAGAACATATGGAAATCTGTTCTTTGGTTTTGTGATAAATCACTGAAAATGACCTACATATATCCATCAAACGTTCTACAAAATCTTTCTATCTTTTCTTTTTTATGGCTGCATAATATTCCACCGTGTATATACCTCTATTATTTTACCCATTCCAGCTTTGATGGGCAACATGTTTGGTACCTTGTTTTTTTGCAATTGTGATTAGAGCTACAAAAAACTTACGGGGGCTGGTATCTTTATGGTAAAATGATTTGAGTTCCTCCAGTTATATTCTCTACAGCGCAATATCTGAGTCACATGGTCAGTCAAGATCTTGTCCCTTTACAAACAACCACACTATTTTTCAAAGATGTTGCTGTACTCTTCAGTCCACATGCAGTGTAGAAGCCTTTATTTCTTCCAAAATCCTGACCTACATCTGTTATGGTTTGTTTTATTAATGATGGCCAGTCTTACAGGGGGTATGTGGTATTTCAAAGTGGTTTCATTTGCATTTCCCTGATGATGAGTGAGGCTGAGCAATTTTCATGTGTCTACTGGTTGCCCGTATCTCTTCTTATGAAAAGTGTCCAATCACGTATTTTTCACACTTTTCAAAGTGAATGTTTGTCTGATGTTTCTGAGTGTTTGAGTTTCTTGTTGATCTTAGATGTAGTGCCTCTTTACAGATATATAGGTGGAAAATAGTTTTTGCCATTCTGTTGGCTCTATCCCTGCCCTTCTGATGGTTTCTTTTGCTTTGCAGAAGTATTAATTTCATGAGATCCCACTTGTCTTAGTTACGTCTTCAGTCATGGGTATTTAGGGCCCAGAAGAAGAATTAGTTTCCGATTCCAGTTTCCCTAATGGTGTTTCCTGCATTTTCTTAGATTTTTGTAATTTGTTGTTTAGATTTAGGTCTTTGATTCATATAGAGTTAATGTGTATGTTGAAAGATAGTGGTCCTGTTTCAATCTTGTGCATGTTGTCAGCATTTTTCCAGCACCATTTACTGACAATGTTCTCCATTACCCAGTTAGTCTTGGAGGTTTTTTCCAAGATGAGTTGGTTGAGAATTTGAGCATTTCATTCTCTGTCCTGATCCATTGGCCTATTGACATATTCTTGTAGCAATACCAGGCTGTGTTGATTTTTGTAAACATATAGTAAAATTTGAAGTCTGGAACTGCGATACCTCCTGCTTTGTTTGTTTTGATAGGTTTCTTTTTATATTCATGATGGTTTACGGTTTCATATGAATTCTTTTTTGTAATTTCCACGTCTGATAAGAATGATGTTAGCTTAATGGTTGTTTCATTGAACCTGTAAATTA
>NW_006947558.1:0-784 GCF_000164805.1 Carlito syrichta | reverse complement strand
AATATAATACAGTTTTTTTCAATCTTAAAATGTGTGTAAATTTTCGTGGTGCACTCCGTTTCTTTCTGCTTGTTAATTTGATTAAATGTTACAGAGGTGCAATCCTTAGAGAGAAGTAATCACATTCCCTTTATATTTTAACACAATTTTTACTTTTAAAAGAGTATTTTCATTAAATCCCCTAGTATTTTCTCTATGTAAGACATAATGCTGTACTCTGCAACAAAGTATCCGATTAATATGATACTTTTAATCTCCAACCATTCAAAATGAGGCACACAGAAAAAATAGAATTTGGGGGCCAATATGTATAAACCAAAATAACATGGAGATGTACAAAATAGTAAGTATTTGGCCTCAGCGTTAGTTTAAAAATTTAGATAATTGGAAATTCTGGAAAATTGATTATGATCTTAGCAAAAGCAAAGTTTAAATCTTGTAGGGAAAACTGCACAAAGTCTGTTAACAATACTAAAAACATCCAAAAACTTTCTAAACTAAAGAAAGTGCTAAAATATTATTTGGTTGTGCTATAACCAAGCTCCATCAGGACTCTGTGCTCATAATAATAAAAGACAACTTCGTGGGTAACTCCCTCAGGTCCCCTCCCAGTTTGAGAGTTTATCGGTCCTCTCAGTAAAGACTGCTTTAAAAAAAAAGAATACCTCGTTTAGGGGATTCTTGAATGGTCACTTACCCCTGGAAAAATTTTTGGATGTGTTCACCATGTTAACACATGGTTATCTTCACTTCTTTGGAATGAAATTCAACGTGTCTACCGCAT
>NW_006947557.1:0-877 GCF_000164805.1 Carlito syrichta | reverse complement strand
TCTTGAAGCCTAAGGATTGCTCAGTAGTCAAGGTCCCTCCAATTATGATGTCAAATTTCTGAGGCTGATGTCATCAATAAAAATTTAACATTCTTATTTCCCTGACTTTATTTACCTCTTTTAATGTAAAAATTAGCCTTTTAGTCAATCTACAGATTCAGTGAAATAGCCTTCAAGCTAACATCATTCTTCTCTGACCTGGAAATTACAATAAAGAATCCATATGAAACCATAAAAAATAATGAATAGACAATATAATCTTACTTAAAGAAACAAAGCAGGAGCTATCGCAGTTGCACACTTCAAAATTTACTATATGTTTACTGTAATCAATACAGCCTGGTATTGGTACGAAAATAGGTCCATAGGCCAATGGATTAGGACAGAGAATGAAATCCTCAAATTCTCAACTGACTGATATTTTAAAAAACCACCAAGACGCACTGGGTAATGGAGAACATATTCAGTAAGTGGTGCTGGTAAAAGGCTGACTACATGCCCAAGATTGAAACAGGACCCATATCTATCAACATACCCATTAACTCTAAATGGATCAAAGACCTAAACGTAAAACACCGAATTATAATAATCTTAGAAAATGCAGGAAACTGCATTAGGAAAATTGGAACCGGAAACTAATTCCTCTTCAGAGCCCTAAATATCCATGCCTTAAGAAGTAAAATAGACAAGTGGGATATCATCAAATGAATATACTCCTGCAAAACAAAAGAAAACATCAAAAGAGCAGGGATACAGCCAACAGAATGGGATAAACGATTCTCCACCTATATATCTGTAAAAAGGCAGAACATCTAGGATCTGCAAGAAACTCAAGCACTCAGAAAAATCAGACAAACATTTCCTTGAAAAACGTGCA
>NW_006947556.1:0-808 GCF_000164805.1 Carlito syrichta | reverse complement strand
AGCTGCCCATATCTCTTTTTATGAAATGTGTCCAATCACGTATTTTGCGCACTTTTTAAATGGAATGTTTGTCTGATTTTCTGAGTGTTTGTGTTCCTTGTAGATTCTTGACGTTATGCCTTTTTACAGATATATAGATGGAGAATCGTTTTTTCTCATTCTGTTGGCTGTATCCCTGTTCTTCTGATGGTTTCTTTTCTTTTGCATAACTTTATTAATTTGATGAGATCCTACTTGTCTAACTTGCTTCTTAAGGCATGGGTATTTAGGGCTCTGAAGGGGAATTAGTTTCCGATTCCAGTTTCCCTAATGGTGTCTCCTGCATTTTCTAAGATTATTATAATTGTTGTTTTACGTTTAGGTCTTTGATCCATATAGAGTTAATGTGTATGCTGATAGATAGAGGGCCTGTTTCAATCTTGTGCATGTTGTCAGCCTTTTCCCAGGACCATTTACTGAATATGTCCTCCATTACCCAGTGGGTCTTGGAGGTTTTTTCAAAGATGAGTTGGTTGAGGATTTCAGGATTTCATTCTCTGTCCTGATCCATTGGCCTATGGACTTGTTCTTATACCAGGAACAGGCTGTGCTGATTATTGTAAACATATAGCAAAGTTTGGAGTCTGAAACTGAGAAAACTCCCGTTTTGTTTCTTTTGATAATATTCTTTTGGCTATATATAATTGTTTATGGTTTGACACGAGTTCTTTCTTCTTTTTTTTAGTTGGATTCTCACTCTTTCACCCAGAATGGAGATCACTAGCCACTTCCGGCCACTGCAACCTCGACCTGCTGGATCCAGCGATCC
>NW_006947555.1:0-5707 GCF_000164805.1 Carlito syrichta | reverse complement strand
CACCCAGGCTGGAGTGCAGTGGCATGGTCATGGCTCACAGCATCCTCGATCTCCTGGGCTCAGGTGATCTTTCTGCCTCATCTTCTCAAGGAGCCGGGACTATAGGCACATGCACCATCCCCAGCTAACTTTCTAATTTAATTTTATTTCATTCTTGTAGAGATGAGGTGTCACTGTATTGCCCAGGGTGACCTTGAACTCCTGGGTTCTAGCAGTTTTCCCGCCTTGGTCTCTCGGAGTGCTAGGATTACAGGTGTGAGCTACTGCACCCAGCCAAATTGCAACTTAAAAACCAAACACAAACCATTCCGTAAAACAGGCCACATTTCTAGTACAATAGGTGCTGAGCTGGAAAGAGGTACAGGCCAGAAAAATCTGCAAAACAGTCCTCAGGGCCGGGCTGTGGTCTCAAGTGGCGGAAATGGGGAGGGAGGAAGGGGCCACAGGGGAGGAAGAAGGGAGAACTATTGGGAGGAGAGATGAGGGAGGGAAGGAGTAGGGGAACCAGGGAGAAGGAAGGGGAGCTGTGAGGGAGACACAACAGCCCAACGAACTACCGTCCACACCATTGGGCCAGATTCTGTGGGGACCTGGGCCCTGGCCCCAAACAAGAAGGTTCTTAGACCCTTCCCTTTTTTCTGCAAAGAATTGTCCTAATTCTTGTGTTCTGGGTTCTCCAGTTCACTCTAAGATGACACTTGGGTAGTATCTTTTTGGCTTAAGCCTAGTTTTGTTCCCTGACATGGATGCAGTAATTTCATTTGGTGGTTCTCTCATTGCTCATGACTGAGACTCAAAAAGGAGAGCCAGAGCATCATTTGTTAGAAAATGAAATGGGACTTGCTTGGGTCATAGCAAACCATGGGCTGCAGCAGAAGTGGTGAATCCTCCAAGCACCACCCCCCCCGGATTTCTCCCTCAAAGTGCTGGGAGACTCATTGAGTCAAGGAAGAATGCATTTGCTTTTGTACAAACCCAGGGTGTTGTAGCTGAGGAATCTGAATGATTTGTGCCAAACTTCCCAGGGACTGTGTTGCTGATACATGAATTGGAATGTTGTAAACACAGTCATGTTGGTTCTGGGTTTTCCATTCAGTGACCTTAGCCCACTTGAACCTGGACTTCCAGGGCAACGTGGACTGGGCCTCACAGATCACAGGACTGTGATTATTTGCAGCTGGAAGTTTCTTTTTGTGAGTCGTGGCCTAACTGTGTCAGGCTGGAGTGCAATGGCACAGTCATGGCTCACCACGGCCTCAACTTTCTGAGCTCAGATGATCTTTCTGTCTCAGCCTCTCTAGTACCTGGGACTACAAGCTGAGTGTGATGTGATCCACCACACCCAGCTAATTTTTCAATATTTTGTAGAGACAAGGAGGTCAAGGTCTTGCTGTGTTGTCTGGACTGGTCTTGAACTTGTGAGCGTGAGCACTCCTCCCACCTCAGCCTCTCAAAGTGCTGGAATTACAGGAAGGAGCCACTGTTTGCAGAGAACTCAAGAAATGCTAAAGCCTCATAGGACGGAGAGGATTGACCTTGCTGACAACAGTCAGCTTTTTACAGGATCAGTCAATTTGTTTAATACTTGACTGTGATATCTCTGGGAACCTGCAGTGATCAGAAATTCTGTGAGGAAGTCAGTCATTTGCATAGGGAGACAGAGGTGAAGAGACAGATGGTTTCTATCTGGTCACTGCAGTTATTTGTCCTGCAAGAAGCCCTATAATAAAATTTCCCATCCAGAACAGCTACGAAACTAAACATGACTGAGCAAATCAAGCTACCTTGGACAGGCTCAGTCTTCTTGGGTCACTTTGAATGTGTGGCCACCAATATAAGCCCTGTGGGCTTTGAAGTTTGGAAGTCCCCACCCTGAACCCAAATCTCCCTGCGGGATTTTGAGCCTGCATTTTCCTTCTCTTGCCATCCAGACCAGAACTGCTACTCTCCTTGTTGAGGGTGTTATGTGGTATCCCACCCCCCTGTTTTTATCACCTCTGAATCATGAAAGTATAATCTCTCACAGAGAGTGTGAAGGTAGTGCCTCCTTTTGAATCGATCCAAAAAGCTTTTTTAGCAATAAATTTAGATTTATTAACACAAATGATATGATCTATCTCAGTTGTATCTAATTTTATAATTATAGTTCCCGTACTTCTTCTCTTTGCTGTATGTCTGTATTCAGCTTTTTTTTTCTCTTTTGAAAAAAGTCATTACTTTTGACATTTACGATGGCTGGTAGTTTTGATTTAGTGAATCTTCTTTATGTCAACTTCCCTTCACCCTCTATACCCATCTCCCTCTCCACGCACCCCTCTCCCCTCGCCCCACCCCCACCCACCCCTCTCCACCCCCCATCAGCCCACCCTTTCTCCTTCCCCTCTCCTTTTATTGTCCAAGCTGGGTTCTGTATGGGCAGAGTGTGTGATTGCCTGTCGTCCCTCCCCTCTCATTCCTGTTGTTGCAACCTCACATCTTCACACCAGTGCGCTCAATGCCTTTCCGTAGTCCATGGCCCAGATTTCCCATTCGGCTCATCATGGGGTCAGGCTTCACTGGAAGACCTAGTGGGTTGCCCAGGAGGGGCTCGGTGTTCAGAGGCTGTTTGTCTGGAAGAGGCCCATCTGCTCTTCTCTCCTTGTTCGTTTTTCTTCTTCCCACCTCCTCCTTCTTTCCTTGCCATCTTCTCCTCATTGACTTGGTCTCTTCCTTCATGGTCCTCCTCTTTGGTGGTCCAGGCCTCATTCTGGGCTTTCCATCTTTTCTCTCTATTCCCGTCCTTGGGCTTTGTTGAGGCTCCTGCTCTAGAGGTCAAGTGGCCCCCTTCGGTGCTCCCTCTGAGCTGTGCTAGACCTTTTCTCCGGATATACAGGGGTCAGGAGCCACTAATGGTAGACACCATGTGAAGACTGGGGGCCAGTATTCCACTGGGCTGGTGTGGCACCCAGGCACAGGCTACTCTGGCTGGGCTCGCCCTTGGCCCTCTGTCTTATAGGCCTGAGAAAAGCTGGAGGCAGATGCTGCCTGTCTGCAGCCGGGAACATAGTGCTTCTTTGTTGGGTGAGGGGATGGGGAGGAGATGGAGGAGTGGGCGGGAGCTACAAGAAAAGAAAGTGAGATCAGGGCAGAGTGGAAGGCAAGCTCCTGTTCCACATCTGGCACTTGGCAGAGGGAGCCTGGCAGGTTGGCTGGCACTGCTCACTGCTCGCAGGTGACAAGACCCACAGGGGGCCCCAAAACTGCTGTTTGTCTTTGGGATTTTCAGATTTCTGACATTTAGTGGCTCTTGGCCCTCAGAAAAGAAGCCTGCAGGTGAATTAAACTTTGTGCCAAACTCAGTTTATCTCACAGCACATTTTCTTCCCCTACTCTCTTCTCTCTACTCTTCACTTTTTTTCCTAGGATCAGAATGGGCCCCGGCACAGCCCATGGTGTGGCAGGACATTCACAGATTTAGTCTAAGATACTCATCTGCCTAGGCAAAGAGTCTGTAATGCATTTCACTAGAGGACTCCCCCGATTCCACTAAATTCAAAGCTAAATATTTAAACCAAAAAAAGGTGCATTCTAAAGAGGGTGATGCCAGACAGATGACTGTTTTCTATAAATGCATCATCTGTTATGTCCCTCCTTGCATTTCTGTATGTGTGCCTGTTCCATTGTGTTTCTAGGGATCTTATTTTTTCAGAGACCAGAGAGCCCTGGAGCTGCTGCCCCTGAGAAGCTAGACCCTGAGCACATCTTTCAAGGCCCAGCTCAGTGTAGCTTGTTTCCTGGGGGAGGAGAACACACATAATGACTGAGGGAATGTTAGAATGTTTCTACCTCTTTCTTCCCAAGAGCCATCATGGTGATATTCCCTTTCCTTGAAAGTATACTCTCAGTATGTTTCCTGTATTTATGTTTAAAGTTTTCATCTTAGATCAAACACCTGCAGGTGTTATTACAAAGAATCTTCCTTTAAAAAAAAATTGATACGCAAGTTGTGACCTTGTGTTACCTAGTACTTGATTCCATGATGAAATGCATTTGGAGAGTTGGGATACAGACACTTTTTACCCTGGGAGTTCTCAGAGCCCTCAGTGTGCTAATATGCATGAAGAAACTCTAAAACAGGCTGTGGTAGAGCCTCCTCATGCCCACCCAGCCCAGGAGGCTGCTGCAGAGGATGGGGCTGGCCTGATGCTGCAGAGCCCCAGCCAGGATTCACACTCACCTGTAGCCTTATCCATGACTCTCCCAGTCGTCCCCAGGCCCTGGGAACCTAGGGGGCACACTGGCGTTCCCGGCTCCAGACCCAGTGGTGTGGATTCTGGGCTTGAATCTGGAAGGGAAATGCAGGGGAGTGAGCACCTAGAAAAAGGGCCCAGCCCTACTCACCCCTGGGGTGTGCTCCTTATCCTCCCAGGCTTCCTGGCCACCCTCCACAACACACCTCTTCACACATCTCCAGGGTGACCCAGGCTCGGTATCCCATTGCTTGAAAGAACTCCATTCTTAGCTTCAGGAAGTCCTTGTAGAGGGTTAGCCAGTGCTCCTTGCCCAGAAGGAACTGGAAGATGCTCTGCTTGGATATGAGGTTTTCCTCCTCCATATCAGAGGCAATGTAACTGCCACAGGAAGAGGGAGCTCATCTGTTTTTAACCGTGACTGTCAGTGTCAGGGGGGACAGGAAGTAGAGATGACATTGAAGGAACCATGTGGCTGGGGGTGGAGGGAGTGTGTCCAGGACAGAGGGTCTGGGGATGCCTTATTTGCAAGGTGACCCACTGTACAGGGGTTTCTGACATCCTCAACACTGAGCCTGCAGGACCCGTGCTGTGCCCAGCCCAGGATAAGAATCTGGCTGCCTAGCCGGGCTCGGTGGCTCAGCCTGTAATCCTGCACCTTTGGGAGGCTGAGGTGAGTGAATTGCCTGAGCCTGTGGGTTCGAGACCCACCCGGGCAACTTGGTGAGACCTCATCTCTACAATAAATCAAAAATTAGCCGGGCGTGGTAGTGCACGCCTGTAGTTCTGGCTACTTGGAAGGCTGAGGCAGAAGGATCGCCGGAACCCAGCAGCTCAAGGCTGTGGTGGCCGGGAGCGGCCACTGCACTCCAGTCTGGGCGACAGAGTGAGACTCCAACTCAAAAAAAAAAAAAAAAAGAATCCGGCTGCCTGTCGTTTCCTAGGGGCTCCTTTCTCAGATAACCCATTTTCCGGTCAGCAGTGGGGTTTCTGGCCACCTTCCTTTTCGTGGGGCCTTTTCTCTCCCCCACGACCATGTGGCTCCTGAAGGTATTGTCTGCTCTGTGGTCAAAGAAAAACAACCCGTTTGGGGCCCACTGGCACAGGGACGTGGCTGAGCTGCCCTGATGGGGGTGATGGAAATGTGGGGTTCCAGGATTTGGGCTGATTTGAGAGTTGGTCCCCGAAGAGGTGCTCACAGTGCCAGGAAGAAGTGGATCCTGTTGTAGAGGTGTGGTGGCAGCCCCACGCGGCCAAAGTACTCCACCACCATGGAGAGCAGGTACTGCACCAGACAGAGGTCCGTGAGGGAGGTGTTCTAGATCGGCCATGGGACCCTCCCCATCCACAGGCCGCTCGGGCTGGGGGGGCTTGCTGCGTGTCAGCCCCTTGCCAAGTGGAGATGAGCGTAGGAAACACAGGGAGTTCCCCACGGGGCAGGGCCAGGATGGGCAGCGCTTCCGGGGGCCTGAACCTGG
>NW_006947554.1:0-686 GCF_000164805.1 Carlito syrichta | reverse complement strand
CCTATTCTTGTACCAATACCAGGCTGTGTTGATTACTGTAAACAGACAGTGAAGTTTGAATTCTGGAACTGCGATAGCCCCTGCTTTCTTTCTTTTGATAATATTCTTTGGGCTTTTCATGATTGCTTATAGTTTCATATGGATACTTTATTGCAATTTCCATGTCTGAGAAGAATGATGATAACTTAATTGTTATTTCATAAATCTGTAGATTGACTAAAAGGCTAATATTACATTAAAAATGTTAAGTAAAGCCAGGGAAAAAAGAATGTCAAATTGTCATTCATGACATCAGTCTCAGAACTTTGACATCATGTTAGTTAACTTGACTACTGAGCATTTCTTAGGCTTCTAGCAATGGTGTCCAGTGCTCTCCTAAATGCAGTAGACAAGGTAGATTTCATTCCCAAGAAGTGAAGAGAACCATGTGTTCACACCTATCCAAAAATTTCTCCAGTGATAAGCGACCATTCAAGAATCCTCTAAAAGCGCTAGTTTTTTTTTATAAGGCAGTCTTTATTGAGTGGACCAAGAAACTCCCAAACTGGGAGGGAACCTGAGGGGGTTGCCAAGAGGTAGACTTTTATTATTATGGCCATGGAGTCCTGTTGAGGCTTGGCTATAACATAACCATACAATATTTTAGCACTGTCTTTAGTTTAGAAAGTTTTTGGATGTTTTTAGTG
>NW_006947553.1:0-900 GCF_000164805.1 Carlito syrichta | reverse complement strand
GCCGCAGACCACCAAGCCTGGCCCCCTGCGCTCGGTGAGGCCGCTCCTGGACGTTGACCACAAACGGTGAGTTTAGAAGCTCTCATTTTCTTGCATTTTCTCACCTGGCTTATGACATTTGCTGCAAACGACATTGCTGGATTCTGTGGTGTGTTATGCATTACTTTCTAGGAAAGTGTTATAAGTATCTTCATAGGTTCATTATCTTACGTAACCATCAGTAATTGTTAATGGGTCCAATTCCTTCACATCCTCCTTAACATTTTTTCTTTTACGTTTTATTCTTTTTTCCTAATGGTCATATTGTGGGTATGTAGTGGAATTTCGTTATATCTTGTTTGTATTGTTTTGTTCTTTTTCTTGTCATGAGAACAGAAACAGGAAATCTATACAGACTTTTAAGCGTACTTACAGGAAAGTTAGCTATACACAATGTTGTACAGCAGGACTCTAGAATTTATTCATCTTGAATAAATAAGGTGCTGTTCATTGTTGTTTGATTCACATTTCCCTAAGCTTAGTGTTGATGTGCATCTTGTCATGTGTTTATTGGCTGTGTGCTTGGAAGCTGTGTCTGTTCAAGGTTAATTTCCAATTTTGAGATTTTTTTTTTACTGTTGTTAATTTATAGGCGTTTAAACATTATGGTCTGTTCAAGGTTAATTTCCAATTTTGAGATTTTTTTTTTACTGTTGTTAATTTATAGGCGTTTAAACATTATGTTCTGTCTATTGATCACTTACAAGTATGATTCCAAAATATTTTTTCTTGTGTTTTGAGTTGCTAATTTTCTCTGTTGGGAGTGTTCTTTCATACACAAAAGTTGTTTCTTTTTGTTTGGTTTTTGAAAGCAGAGTTAACACAGATAAACTCCTTGCAGAGGGAGGGGACCGGAATGAG
>NW_006947552.1:0-547 GCF_000164805.1 Carlito syrichta | reverse complement strand
AAAGTCACAACATGAACTGTGGAAGGGAGGAAAAAGGTCTCGCATGAAACATGAGGTGCTGTGACCCAAGTTGAAGGCAGACTGTGGAAAAGTAAGGAATTATACCGTGAACCCTAAGGAAAGCATCAGAGAGAGAGAGAGAGAGAGAGAGAGAGAGAGAACACAGAAGTAGAATGGTATCAGAGTAAAATGTGGAAACACCACTGACTGTGGACTCCTGAGGTTTTACTGAAATCATCAGGTCTAGGAGTCTTCTAGTGGAATCTTTAGGATTTTCTAGATTTAGAATCACATTGTCTGCCAAGAGCAACAGCTTGATGTCCTCTTTTCCTCTCTGGATATGCTTTTCTTCTTTCTTTAGCCTGATTGTTCCGGCTAAGACTCCCTCATGACAAAACAACTAACCCAAACGGAGACAGGGAAAGAAGAAAAAAGGAGGAAATGGGGCAAAGAAAACAAAGAAGGAAAAAATGGCAGATCTGAATCCAACCACATTAAATAGGAGTGGTTAGAATGCCTTAGTTAAAAGAGATGGTAGTACTGGATG
>NW_006947551.1:0-4191 GCF_000164805.1 Carlito syrichta | reverse complement strand
CAGCTAACCTTGAGAATGTCATGGTTCATTTTTCCATTTTCCCACTATGCCACTTGGCCTTTTCTAACATCTGCAAGGGTTAAACTCCGAAGCACATCAAGAATGCTTTCTTTCACTTGGTTATAAGTTACTAGATATTGCTTAAGTAATAAATGGTATAAGTATACTCACTCCTTATTTGATTTAGAATTATGTAGTTTAGTGTTTAGACATAAGTTTTTTTAGAAGCACAAGTTTATAGTAAGTTCATTATGAATTCATTATAAGTTCTAACACTTATATAGGAGTTATGTGGGTGATTTATAACACTGTTTTCACTGACTTAGGATAAAGATTAATCGTTAAGGTTTTTACTTAATTCAATAGCTAAAACTCTAAGTTAACATTTATAGAGTGGGTTTTCACTGAACTCATAATATACTAATCAGACACTTTTATGATAACTTAGCTAAAGACAGAAAGCAACCTTGGGGGCCTGGGAAACATTACTAAAAGCTTCTTTTGAGTTTTCTTTAGAAACAAGCACTGCAGGATAAGAGAAAAGTAACGGAGACATCTGGACAAGAAAGGCGATTACAGAACTCTGAAGGCCATAAAGCCCCAGAAGGAAGACTACTGCTAAACTTTCTTTAGACAGTTCAAGGACTGTAATTTGGGACTTTGGACTAAAACTATCATCTTTGGCCTTATGAATAAGACTCATTATCTGAATGTTTCCAGGGTTCTTGGCTTGTTTATTGCTAAGACCACTAGATGGTGGTAACTTGCAGAGGATATGTACGTAAAGGAATTTTCTTTGTCTTGCCCCTTTACAAATGGTATAAAAGCTTTCCCTTAGCTAACATTAAATTGTCATCTTTTCAAGAAGCAGTTGTCCGAGTATAATGTTTTCGTCTTTCGCCTATCTGTCTCTCCTTCAGGAAATCTCATGACCCTTGTGGGGCAGGAACCCTGTATAAAAGAATATAACATGCACCAGGTAAGCATCTCTCAAAATGTGGCTCATGGAAAACTTAAACCAGATTCATCTGAGGAACCTATTTGAAGAAATGCAGTTTCTGATTGCCACCCTTCATGTACTGAGTACACGCTAGGAGCAGGACCTGGTGATCTGCATTTAGCAGACTACCCAAGTGATTCTTAGACTCACTGAAGTGCATCTCCTCAGAATTTTCAAGTGGATTCTTGCAAATCCACAGCATCTCAAATGCAAAAAAGTCTATCACCATTTGTTCTTTGGTGACAGACTTTTGGGGAAATTGCTCTTTCCCCAATCCCATTCCCATCAGGAATTGCCACATACAAAATACATGTTCTCAGATACAGGTGGGAGCTAAACTATGGGTCTGCAAAGACATACAGAATGGTACAATGGACAGTGGAGACTCAGGAGGAGGAGGGGAAGAGGAGGGTGAGGGAAGAAAGATTACCTTTCTGGTACAATGTGCATTACTGGGGGTGATAAGTACACTTAAAGCCCAGACTTCTTACCCACTATACAATGAATCCATGTAACCAAAAACCACGTGTACCCCTAAAATTAATGAAATTGAAAAAAAAATTTCCACATAGCTATTAACGTTTTCAATTTTTGCTCATTTTATCACCAACTTGAATGGCTATTTCTCCACAGCTTGGATCTCATTTTGATTTATTTTGTTTTGTTCTAATCATATCGCAGAAAGCTACCACATAAACAACAAGCAGTGGAAAACTGGAAAGGTCCCATGTGTGAGTCCCACACTTAGCTAGGCCCACTGGTAAGCTTTAATTTGTTTTTACGTGCCAACTTAGAAGCAGGCTGGTTCAAATTCCAAATTGGGACACTCAATTAATATTCTGGCAGGTTAAGAACAATCAGAACAACCCACATTAAACTGGCGAATACCAAGGGAATAAGGGGTTAGAATCTTTCTGGAGATAAGGGACCTATGGAACTGACAAAATCCCACCAGAGTACAGGAAAGTACAGAAAAATAGATCTTGTAGGGGCTTGTCTGGGCTGTACAAGACTCAGGAAGGGAGAAGAGAAGGGCTGGGAGCCTGCAGGTCCCTCTCTGTCTCTCTTCTGGTTGCTGTTTGAGGAAGGCACTGTCTACCTCTTCCCCTAAATCACTTCACCAGATTCAGGTGCTAGAGGACCACCAACTCCATGCAAAAACTTATATTCTCTCTTATTCCCAACCTCCAGTTCCTGGGAATGGATTCCAACTGGCTTAACTCAGGTCAGACACTAACTTCCAGGCCCTTGAACCTTTGCCAAGAGGGTGGGTCATATTTACAAACAACTGTCACAACTCAACACAGTAATTATGGATAAAAGGTGGAGGGGAGGTAAGCCAGTAGGAAGGTTGCCTGTGAGCAAATGACACAGCACAGTCCTGACTGACCAATTGAGAATGGTGTTCACGTTGACATATCCGTGTAGATGGGGTGTCCTGCATGCACAAACACATTTAATAATTCAAGGGATTAAATGAGAAGTGTTATATCTGTGAAATGGTCAGCAAATCCCAAAAATAGATGGAGGAAAGTTTAAGGTTTCACACTTTTTGCCTTCAAACCACACAAAATTCTTATACCCAAAACAGTGAAGTACTGGTATAAACACAGACATAACAATCCGTGGAACAGAATGAACCACCCAGGAATCAACATACACATGTATTGCCAAATTCACTCAGTGTGAACAGGGCAGTCTTTTGACATTTCTCAGAAAATAGAGTGCTGTTATGCAAGAGAATAAATTTGAAGCCTTGTCTTGCACCATACAATTTTTAACAGTAATAGTTGAAAGCATAAAAACCCTTCGACAAATACTTAGAAGGAAAACTTTATGACAGTGATTTTGTCAATTATTTTTTGTTCACACCAAAAAAATCAGAAAAATAGAACAGACTTCATCAAAATTAAAAACTTTTGTGGGACAACCTTCTTTCGGGTCCCCTCCCTCTGCAGGAGTTTTTCTGTCTTAACTCCTGCTTTCAAACAACAAACAACAACAAACAACTTTTGTGTATGAAAGAACACTCCCAACAGAGAAAATAAGCAACGCAAGAAGCAAGAAAAGATATTTTGAAATCATACTTCTAAGTGGTCAACAGACAGGACATAATGTTTAAACGCCTATAAATTAACAACAGTTAAAAAAAAATCTCGCTCAAAAATTGGAAATTAACCTTGAACAGACACGTCTTCCAAACACACAGCCAATAAACCCATGACAAGATGCACATCAACACTAAGCTTAGGGAAATGTGAATCAAACAACAATGAACAGCACCTTATTTATTCAAGATGAATAAATTCTAGAGTCCTGCTGTACAACACTGTTTATAGCTAACTTTCCTGTAACAACACGTAAAAGTCTGTATAGACTTCCTGTTTCTGTTCTCATGACAAGAAAAAGAACAAAACAAAGCAATACAAACAAGATATAATGAAATTCCACTACATACCTACAATATGACCATTAGTAAAAAAAATAATAAAACGTAAAAGAAAAAATGTTAAGGGGGATGTGAAGGAATTGGACCCATTAACAATTACTGATGGTTACGTAAGATAATGAACCTATGAAAAAATCTATAGCACTTTCCTAAAAAGCTATGCATAACACACCACAGAATCCAGCAATTTCGTTTGTTGCAAATGTCAAAACACAGGTGAGAAAACGCAAGAAAATGAGAGCTTCTAAACTCACCGTTTGGGGTCAACGTCCAGGAGCGGCCTCACCGAAGGTCGCTCCTAGGCTCTCGGGACACCAACATTGCAAGGCCTGAGGCGCAGGGGGCCAGGTTTGGTGGTCTGCGGCGCCGCTGGGAGCCCAGCTCCACCGCAGGCCGCGGTGCCAGGGGGCCAATTACTGTGGTCAGCGGCTGCCCTGTGCTCCGGCCGCTCCGCGGTCTTTGGCTGTGCTGGGTGCCGACTCTGCGGTCCGCAGAGGCGGCACGGAGAGCTGGGCTCTGCGGCCTGTGGCAGCGGGGAGCACCCGGCTCCAGGGTCCGCGGCAGCCATCTACTCAGCGGCTGCAGCTTCTCTGTCTGCAGAGCCGCGGGCGGCCTGGATTCACTTTTGGCGGCGGTGTGGAGGGCCTAACTCCTCCGTCTGCGGTCCTTGGGCTGGGGTCCCCGCGGCTAGGTCGGTGGCGCCGCAGGAAGACAGGCTCTGGGCTTCCGGGCAGTCGGGGAC
>NW_006947550.1:0-6018 GCF_000164805.1 Carlito syrichta | reverse complement strand
TACAGTTACTATGTAAGGTGATAGATAGAGGTCCTGTTTCAATCTTGTGTATATTGTCAGCCTTTTCCCATCACCATTTACTGAATATGTTCTCCATTGACCAGTGGTTCTTAGAGGTTTTTTTCAAAGATGAGTGGGTGGAGAATTTGAGGATTTCATTCTCTGTCCTGATCCATTGGCCTATGGACCTATTCTTGTACCAATACCAGGCTGTGTTTATTACAGTAAACATATAGGAAACTTTGAGTCTGGAACTGCGATAGCTCCTGTTTTGTTTCTTTTGATAAGATTCTTTAGACTACTCATGATTTTTATGGTTTCATATGAATTCTTTATTGTAATTTCCAGGTCTGAGAAGAATGATGTAAATTAATGGTTATTTCATTGAATCTGTAGATTGATTAAAAGGCTGATTTTTACATTAAAAGGAATAAGTAAAGTCAGGGAAACAAGCATGTCAAATTGCTATTTATGACATCAGGTTCAGTATTTTGACATCATAATGGGAGGGACCTTGCATACAGAGCAATCCTTAGGCTTCAAGCATTTGTGTACAGTTCTCCGCCAAATGCGGTAGACATGGTGAATTTCATTCTCAAGAAATGAAGAGAACCATGTGTTCATGCATATCAAAAAATTTTTCCAGGGAGAAGTGACAATTCAAGAATCTTCTAAACGAGATAGTATTCTTTTTTATTTTTTATTTTTATTTATTTATTTATTTATTTATTTTTGAGTTGGAGTCTCACTCTGTCACCCAGACTGGAGTGCAGTGGCCGCTCCCAGCCACTGCAGCCTCGACCTGCTGGGCTCCGATGATCCTTCCGCCTCAGCCTTCCACATAGCTGGAACTACAGGCGCGCACTACCACGCCCGAATAATTTTTTTTGATTTATTGTAGAGATGAGGTCCCGCTGCCCAGGCGGGTCTCGAACCCTCGGGCTCAGGCAATCCACTCACCTCAGCCTCCCAAAGGCATGGGATTACAGGCTGAGCCACCGAGCCCGGCTAGTATTTTTTTTTAAAGCAGTGTTTATTGAGAGGACCGAGAAACTCCCAAACTGGGAGGGGACATTGGGGTGTTGCCAAAGTGGTAGTCATTTATTATTTGGGTAACGGAGTCCTTTTGAGGCTTGGTTACAGCACAACCAAATAATATTTTAGCACTTTCTTTAGTTTAGAAACTTTTGGATACTTTTAGTATTGCGTAACAGCCTTTGAGCAGTTTTTCCTATAGGAATTGAACATTGCTTTTGCTAAGATCATAAACAATTTTCCAGAATTTTCAATTATCTAAATTTTCATACTAATGCAGTGCCCAAATACTTACTACTTTGTAAATCTTCATATTATTTTGGTTTTTATTATTGGGCCCCAAATTCTCTTTTGTGTGTGTGTCTCATTGTAAATGCTTGGTGCTTAAAAGTATCAGATTAATCGAATATTTTGTTCCAGAGTACAGCATTATGTCTTAGTTAGAGAAAATACTAGGAGATTCAATGAAAATACTCTTTTAAAAATATAAATTGGGTTAAAATAAAAAAGGGAATGTGATTTTATATTTCAGTCAAATATATAACAGAAACTTTTTAGTAAGGATTGCACATCTGTAATGTTTAATCAAAAGTAACAAGCAGAAAATACAGAGTGCACCAAGAAAATATACACAAATATTAAGAATGAAAAAAGTGTATTAAATTATTATGCTGTTTTATTTTCTAAAATTTTTAAGATTTATTATGAATTCCGCCTTTTGAATAGCACTTAGGTACACTGAATCTCAAGGTTCAGTTTTCTATGAATGATATAGGTCTGGAATGTCAACAAATTTCAATTTAGGCAGAATAAAACATTCAGAAATTTGTGAGAACACTGTAGTTGTCAATTTTGAAGGCAGAATTATACCATTTATTCCAACATATTAAAAGGAAAAGGAGTTATCATTGGAGTATTTTGCAATTCTTAAAACATCAATTCCTGGATATGGAACATTTCTAGGCTCAACCCTGAATTGTAGCCATTTTTAAAGTAAAAAAAAAGAAAAATTGAATAAACAAAAAAGTCAGTTGCTTGTTTTACAGCTTTCATTTATTTACTTATTTACTTATTTATTTTAATTTTTTAAAAGTTGTGGGCTACAATTCAGAGTTAGATATACATCCATTGATCATGCACAGTCCCTGGTTGATGAGGTATGCCCCTCACTTCATTAGCAGTATCCCTCCACTGACAATCTCAACCCTCCCCCTAAACAGTTTTTCACTACTTCCAATCAATTTCTTACAGCACTATAAGTGATCCAGTTCAGCTCATGAGTGAGAACATATGGAACTCTGTTCTTTGGTTCTGTGATAAATCACTGAATAATGACCTACATCCTATTCATCAAAGGTTCTGCAAAATCCTTCTATCTGTCCTTTTTTATGACTCCATAATATTCCACATTGTATACACCTCATTTACTTTACCCATTCCAGCTTTGATGGGCAACATGTTTGGTACCATGTTTTTTTGCAATTGTGATTAGAGCTGCAAAAAACATACAAATGCAGGTATCTTTTTGGTAAAATGATATGAGTTCCTCCAGGTATATTCTCTAGAGGTGAATTTCTGAGTCAAATGGTAGTCAAGATCTTGTCCCTTTACAAACCACCACACTATTTTCCAAAGACGTTGCTCTACTTTTCAGTCCACATGCATTGTAGAAGCATTTATTTCTTCCAAATTCCTTACCTGAATCTGTTATGGTTTGTTTTATTAATGATGGCCAGTCTTAGAGGGGGTATGTGGTAGTACAAAGTGGTTTTATTTGCATTTCTTTGATGATGAGTGAGGCTGAGCAATTTTCATGTGTCTGCTGTCTGCCCGTATCTCTTCTCATGAAAAGTGTCCAATCACGTATTTTGCACACTTTTCCTAAGGAATGTTTGTCTGATTTTTCTGAGTGTTTGAGTTTCTTGTAGATCCTAGACGTAATGCCTCTTTAATGATATATATGTGGAGACTCGTTTTTCACAATCTGTTGGCTGTATCCCTGCCCTACTGATGGTTTCTTTTGTTTTGCAGAATTATATTAATTTGATGAGATCCCACTTGTCTTACTTTCGTCTTAAGGCATGGCTATTTAGGGACCTGAAGGAGGAATTAGTTTCCGATTCCAGTTTCCCTAATGTTGTATCCTTCGTTGTCTAAGATTTTTATAATTTGTTGTTTTACATTTAGGTCTTTGATTCATATAGAATTAATGTGTATGGTGATAGATAGGGGTCCTTTATTAATCTTGGGCATGTTGTCTGTCTTTTCCCATCACCATTTACTGAATATGATCTCCAGTACCCAGTGGGTCTTGGAGGTTTTTTCAAGATGAGTTGGGTTGAGAATTTGAGGATTTCATTCTTTGTCCTGATCCACTGGTTTATAGACCTATTCTTGTAACTATACCAGGCTGTGTTGATTAACTGTAAAACATATATAAATATTTGAAGTCTGGAACTGCGATAACTCCTGCTTTTGTTTTCTTTTGATACTTTTTTTGACTATCATGATGGTTAATGGTTTCATATGAATTCTTTTTTGTAATTTCCATGTCTGAGATGAATGATGTTAACTTAATGGTATTTTCATTGAATCTGCAGATTGGCTAAAAGGCTAATTTTTACATTAATAGAGGTAAGTAAAGTCAGAGAAACAAGCATGTCAAATTGTCATTTTTGACATGAGCTGAGCACTTTTAAAGCATAATGGTAGGGACCTTGACTACTGAGTAATCCTTAGGCTTCAAGCACTTGAGCACAGTGCTCAACAAATGCGGTAGATACGTTGGATTTCTTTCCAAAGAAGTGAAGATAACCATGTGTTCACATGGTGAACACATCCAAAACTTTATCCAGGGGTAAGTGTCCATTCAAGAATCCTCTAAACGAGTTTGTCTTTTTTTTTTTTTAAAGCAGTCTTTACTGAGATGACCGGGAAACTCCCAAATTGGGTGGGGACATGAGGAAGTTGCCCACGAGGTAGTCTTTTATAATTATGATCACGGAGTCCTGTTGGAGCTTGGTTATAGCAAAACCAAATAATATTTTGGCACTTTCTTTAGTTTAGAAACTTTTGGTTGTTTTTGTATTGTGTAACAGTCTTTGAGCAGTTTTTCCTACAGAATTTGAACATTGCTTTGGCTAAGAACATAATCAATTTTCCAGAATTTTCAATTATCTAAATTTTTATACTAATGCAGAGCCCAAATACTTATAGTTTATAAATCTCCACGTTATTTTGGTTTATATATATTGGGCCCGAAATTCTCTTTTTTCTGTGGGCCTCATTGCAAATGCATGGTGATTAATTGTATCAGATTAATAGGATACTGTGTTGCATTATGATTTAAGTAGAAAAAATACTGGGAGATTCAATGGAAATACTCTTTTAAAAATATAATTTGGGTTAAAATATAAGGGGAATGTGATTTTATGTTTACTTCAAACATATAAGGGAAACTTTTCTCTAAGGATTGCACATCTGTAATGTTTAATCAAAATTAACAAACAGAGAATATACAGTGCACCAAGAAAATTTACACAAATTTTAAGAATGGAAAAAGCTGTATTAGATTACAATACTGTTTAATTTTCTAAAATTTTTAAGATTTATTATGCATTCTGCCTTCTGAATAGCACTTAGTTACGCTGAATCTCAAGGTTCAGTCTTCTAAGAATGATATAGATTTGAAATATCAACAAGTTTCAATTTAGGCAGAATAAAACATTCAGAATTTATGTGAGAAACACTGTATTTGTAAATCTGGAAGGCAGAATTATACCATGTATGCAAATGTACTAAAATGAAAAGGAGTTATCATTGGAGTATTATAAATTTCTTAAAAAAATCAATCCCCGCATAGTGAACATTTCTAGGCCAAACCCTTAATTGTAACCATTTTTAAATTAAAAAATAATAAAAAATAGAACAAACAAATAAAGTCAGTTATATGGTTGCAGCTTTCATATATTCATTTATTTAATTATTTATTTTAATTTTTTAAAAAACGTGGGGTACCATTCAGAGTTAGATATACAAATATTGATTATTTAGGATCCCTGGTTGATGAGGTATGCCCCTCCCTTCCTTAACAGTATCCCTCCACTGCCAATGTCACCCATCCCCTAAACAGTTTTCCACTACTACCAATCACTTTCTTACAACACTATAAGTGATCAAGTTCAGCTCGTGAGTGAGAACATATGCAACTCTGTTCTTTGTTTCTGTAATAAATCACTGAAAATGACGTACCACATATTCATCAAATGTTCTACAAAATCCTTATATCTGACCTTTTTTATGGCTGCATATTATTCCACTGTGTATATAACACATTTATTTTATCCATTCCACCTTTGATGGCTAACATGGTTGGTACCATGTTTCATTGCAATTGTGAGTAGAGCTGTAAAAAATAACTGGTGAAGTTATCTTTTTGGTAAAATGATTTCAAGTCCTCCAGGTATATTCTTGATAGGGGAATTACTGAGTCACATGGTAGGTCAATATCCTGTCACTTTACAAGCCACCACACTGTTTTCCAAAGATGTTGCTCTACATTTCAGTCTTCATGCAGTGTAGAAGCATTTATTTCTTCCCAAATCCTTACCTACATCTATTATTGTTTGTTTTATAAATGATGGCCAGTCTCACAGGGGGTATGTGGTATTTCAAAGTTGTTTCATTTGCATTTCTTTGAAGATGTGTGAGGCTGACCAATTTTCATGTGTGCTGGGTGATCATATCTCTTCTTATGAAAAGTGTCCAATCACGTATTTTGCACACTTTTTTTTTTTTTTTTTTTTTATTAATCAGTATTTTTATTATAGTTTTGTGGGGTACAGTTAAGGATTAGGTGTACAATTACGTTTCATTCAGACACCCTGTTGATAAGAGGTGTTTTCCCAGCCCCAGACAGATTTTTGCTACTGTTAATCCCCTCCCCCTCCCCCCCATAGTTTCCCAGTACCATCAGTCATTTTG